>NC_090750.1:99405666-99433166 GCF_036898095.1 Palaemon carinicauda
TCACAGCTGGAATAAAACTTCTAGAGTACTGTGCAGTATTGAGCCTTATGGTGGCGAAGACCTGACAGTCAGAATTAACAGCATGCCTAGTATTACGAACAGGATGGCACTGTCCAGGAAGATCTGAATGTAAAGGATGGTCAGAATTTTAAAAATGAACTAATTGAATGACGGTGCCAGAGGTTAATATGTAGATCAGGAATAAGAATTTTAATAGACCGTAAGTTCCTATCCCAAAATTAGGATGAGAATTAGCAGATGAAGACCAGACAGGAGAACAATACTCGAAACAAGGTAAAATGAAAGAATTAAAACACTTCTTCAGAATACATTGATCACCAAAAATCTTGAAAGACTTTCTCAATAAGCCAATTTTTTATGCAATTGAAGAAGACACAGACCTAATGTGTTTCTCAAAAGTAAATTTGCCTTTTCCTCTACTTACATAGAACAGTTCTTGAATTCACTCTCTTGTCCAGAAGAGATTTAATTATTCCAATGGCTCAGATACTGCTTCTTTGAGTTTGTCAAATGTTCATATGGTTATTGAACAAAATCTCGAATGTCATTTTGATGCTAAAGAGAGAGAGATAAAATATTATAAGTATGTGGATCGAGTTTCCATGATTAAAGTTTAGGCATATCGAAGTGCAGTTATTATGAAAAAAAAACGTAGAAATTAAGACTGCATCCAATCAGCAATATGCAGACTGTATTGAAGCAATCATGAGCATGTAATTATCATGTTTTATCTTTATTCCAGTCAAAATCGTTCCTGTGGCATTTTTCTTGTGGTTCTGTAGAGGTTGTTGTCACCTCTATTCGAACACCTCGGCTATCCCTGCCACTTTCAGCATTTTCAAACATTGTCAATTATAGAAATCACGTGTGTAGAAAGAATTCTTCTTGGCAAATGATCAAATTGTCTGTAACCTTATCATCTGAATCGCCAGAATCTTCACCTACAGTATATCAGCAATTTGGGGATTTACGCAAATAGTTGTTGATTCACAATCAAGCTCATCTAGTAAATGGACGATTTCATTCAATCTAAGCCTAGAGAAACACACACACACACGCACACACATTATATATATATATATATATATATATATATATATATATATATATATATATATATATGTACCTGTATATATATAAATAAATATATGTATGTATGTGTGTATGTATGTAAGTATGTATATATGTATATATATATATATATGTATATATATATATAATATATATATATATATATATATATATATATATATATATATATGTATGTATGTATGTACAGTATATGTATATTTGTGAGCTGTTGAAAAAACTTAATAATTGTAGCAAATGTGTTTTATGTTGAACAGTTAGACTTAAGTCTCTTTTTATAGTTTATATTTGAAATATTTTATTTTAATTGTTTATTACTATTGATATAGTTTATTTATTTCCTTATTTTCCTTCCTCACTGAGCTATTTTTCCCTGTTGGAGCTATTTTTCCCTGTTGGGCTTATAGCATCCTGCTTTTCGAACTAGCTTAGCTAGTAATAATAATAATAATAATAATAATAATAATAATAATAATAATAATAATAGCGGTATTATTGCGGGGGTGGTTCGTGCGCTAATATCCTGTTGGGCAATTACATACCCAAGTGAAAAGTTTCTTGAAACGTATTTATGAAATGTTTTCTGTTTTTCTCTTTGTGTTGGAGGATTCCTTTGTACATCGAACTTTTAAGACAGTGGAGACCATAAATGTACATCAGAGGTAATAAAAGGATCTCCAAGGATAAGTAATAAAAGGATCCCTAAGGATCTCCAAGTCACCATGAAACGCTAATCCATCACATAGATGCCGTTTGGGGACGGGACTAATCAGTCTTAGGAGTTTTGGCAGGATGCTTGTGCCGAGTCGAAGTCAAGTCCTCTCAAAGCGGCATTTATAAGGACCTCTTCATGTCATCCGTAGGAGCTGTGTTTTAATAGGAAGCCGGAGGCAGTTTTGCTCGGCCCATTTAATATTCACTCGACCACCTCGGAACTCTTTCGAGTTAATGATTAAAGTTTCCGAGAAATTTTATATGGTTATATTGTAAGTAACTTTGCATTGCAATCTCTTATGTTTTAGCCCAAATCAAATTATATTTATTTTTAGGGGTTAAGCGTTTTTGCACTATTCGGTATAAACTTTTGATATTTATTTCATTTCGTAATATTAGATTAATTTTTTGAAATGTTAATTTCGTGGTACTTTAATTCCTGTTTATATAAGATGATTTCATTGATATTCTTAATAAATTGATTTTTAACTGTTACAAGAGTTCATTGTGGGGATCAGTTCCTCAGCTCAATCATAGTCCATCTTCTTGATTTTTCCGCTAAGTTTTCGAGCCCATATTTTAAAACTATTAACTTTATTCTAAGCTGATGAAAGTCTTACACATAGTAGGCCTACTCAATAATCAGCTAAAATGTAATATATATATTATACATACAAACTAATTGAACTAGAAACGCTAAAAAATAATTAATTTGACACTAATTTCCTTATTTTAACCATTATTCACTAATTCGAATACACACTAAAATACTTACTAAAATACTTAACAAAAATGGAAGTGTGAGAAAAAGCAAACATAACTATGTTTCTGCCTAGTAGGATGATATCCTGCCACCAATGGTATTTTGTATAAAGCAACTTTTGAAAATATATTAGGGTCTGTGTATTGTGTGAAAATAAGTAAACTTTAATGTACTGAATAACAATTAGAATATTTCAATACGCTTCCAAATTGCACGTAAGCAATACCATGTCTTCCATGAACTGTAACACTCATTTGATCCATTTCTACTTAAGCACACTGGCACCGTTTAAAACACAACTGGCAGTGATTGGCCAGATCAATGTGGGTTGATCATCTACAAAAATAAACCTAAATCACCATGTGCCTTTTGTAAGATGAACGTGTGAAATATACAATAGTGTTTAGACATGTTAGAAGTGCATGGCATGATTTCCTGCAACTACATTGTTAGAGAAACAAACGTAATTTTAATCGGAAATTCTCCGCAAAAATGTACTGTTCTCAGCCGTATTTCAGCAAAATTCAAGCGACCGTGATTTTACCCTACTTATTTATTATCTTTTACGGGTTGGTAACCGTAATATCACTCCTTTGCGTCAATTTATCCGTTTTTAAAACGGCAAGTTCCTGGCAACATTTATTCCAGGATTTTTACCGTTTTTTTTACAGCAAATTTTTAACAGTGTAGGCTGTAATGTGTTTTGATGTGTGGAATAGAAACTTTCGGTCTATTGAATTTCAAATTCCTGATCTGATTATTAATTTCTGACACCGTCGTCCGGATGGTCCAGCCTTCCAGATCTAAAAGGAATAATCTACAAATGGACTTAACAGAGGAAGACTTCACACTTGTTCTAGTATGCAGTGTTCCTCGAAAAAGATGGGTCTTTAAGCATGCTGTACAAGATTTTCCACAATTGCACTATATTTTCCCAGACTGTACGTAGTACTACAGTAGGTCTGCAGTTAATTATAACAGCCATGCCTTCTCCATCAATACTATACATTATTCAAGAAATTTCATTTGAGGTCTGACCAGATTGTGGAATGATCTTGTCTTCTCTAGTCAGGCAGTTGAATCTGTTCAAAATTTTTGTAAATGCTTTTCTGTTTAACAGGCTAATATAAGACTCCTTTTATAGTTTATATATGTCTGATCTACTTTAACGTCGATACTGATCTTAAAATATTTTCATTTTTCATTGCTTATATACTGTATAGTACATTTGCTCTTCCCTTATTTCCTTTCCTCACCAGGATACCTTTGTACTTGTATCATTCCGATTTTCCAGCATTATATATATACAGTATATATATATATATATATATATATATATATATATATATATATATATATATATGTATATATATTATCATTATTACTTGCTAAGCTACAACCCTTGTTGAAAAAGTAGGATGCTATAAATTACATTAAAATAAATCTATTATATATAGACTATAAAAACTTCAAAATTACAAGAGGAAGATAAATAATATAGGAAGTGTGCTAGAGTGTACCCTCAAGCAAGAGAACTCTACCCCAAGGCAGTGGACGACCATGGTACAAAGGCTATGTCACTACCCGAGAATAGAGAACAATGGTTTGATTTTAGAGTGTCCCTCTCCTAGAAGAGGCGCTTATCACAGCTAAAGAGTTTCTTCTACCCTTACCTAGAGGAAAGTAGCCACTGAACAATTATATTGCAGTACTTAACCCCCATAGCTCCAAACATATCTAGATCCCTTCTATTTTTCTGGGAACTTGCTTCATGTATTGACTGGCTATAGACACGAGATCCACTTTCCCTTAATTTGGTGATTAATATTTTCATATTTTCTGATGTGTCCTCAAACGCACTTGCACCCAGCAATACAAACTTTGCTAAATTCTAGATGAATCCCCACAGGACTTTTTCCAACATCTATTTTTCACTCTCCGTTTAACATTCTCTGAATATTACTTTCCTCCTGGCTGCTGTTTTTCATGTTTACATATCAACAAAACGTTTAAAGACACTCGGATTGGATGGATCCGAGTGTATTTATATGTCTTTGGTTTTACATTTTGGGTCTATTCTTAATACCTTTTCTCCTTTGACGCCATGTTTATCACGAGAGCCCTTCGTTTCAACAGCATCAGTTTTTCGCTTATTAAATATAATCCCCACTAAATTTCTGAGATTTTCATCAACTATTTCATCTTACATATTTTTTTCATTCTATCATCAAACATTATATTTTTCCCTAAAATTTTCGTATAAGAATCAATCATTATTATCCCTAGTAACATTCATTGATCCAACCTCATCGGTTGCATTCCCATCTTACTTATGGGCAAATTTTTTTATTAGTATTTGAATTTTTGTCCACCGTCTTTACTCAACGAAGAATCATCTACAAGCGTCAATCCTATCATTCAGCATTCACTATTATTACTTATATTAACATGCAGCTTTTCGGCTACGTCTGACCTCTCTGAGGTCTTTGACGATGATCTTTGGCTTCTTTCACTTCATCCCTAGGGGTATTTTGTTACCATGGAGGCAAAAACCACATTTCTCAGACTTACATTTACAGCCTTTTCCCTTCTTTCATCATTCAGGTGATCCTCAAAATTAGATATAGGACGTCATACACTTTAGACATAATCATCTGTTTCTGATATCCATTAGTTTATAACTTTTAAGAACATATTCTCCATTAAGTTCTTGCTTATATTCTGTGATCTAATTTTATCACTTGGCTAATTTTCCTCCTTTCATAGCTACTCCTAATCTTCTTGTATATCTGTGTATTATTTGATATGTCACGTGATAGCATTTCCTTTAGTTTTATTTCATTTCTTGCCGTGAACCTCGTACTTCCTCATCCCACCCCAGCACTTTATATTATTTTCTATCCTTCTCCCCTATAACTATAAAAACACTGCAGACCGTGATCCTGTCGCACTATTTTACATATCCTAAATCTGCACCCTCTACTTCAATGTCTTTAACCATATTCATTTTTTCTTTTCATTCTGTTTTCCGGTTAATTACTATAACTTTTAATTTTATCATTTTGATTACATTTACTGCTTCCTTTTTACCGTTTCCAATCCAATTTGAATGTTCTCTTTTAAGCAAATAATTATCAGATATAGACCCAGTGATTCCGTTTTACCACTACATATATCAAATAGATTTTGCATCTGTACAGTACATTCACAAAATCTTGCAGTTTTTTTAAATTTTCTCTATTTGATTTATTCTAATAGATATTTTGATTATAAAATCAACCATTACCAACATTCGATTCCCTTTCAAAAGACTCCAACAGAAGCCTCACCATTCCCTTTACTGCGGGAATCTTAGACCTACCAACAATGCCATTTTTTTCTGGCCAACTGTCTTCATATTTGAATCAACTAATACAATCTCTCATTCATAGTGTTTAAGCTATCTTGGCAGGATTTCAAACTCCCACTCTCATAAACTGAGTAAAAAATAAGAATATTTCACTCCTTTTTCTAGAATCCAGGGCCATGCACAATCACTGTAACAACGTTTGCTACCATATTTCTCCAACTGATAAAAAGAAAATAAATATTGTTCTACTACGTTTGTCTGCGTCAGAAATTATAGCATTGATTTTGACTGGTGTCACCTGTTAGAGGAAATGGTATGATGATGAATATATATATATATATATATATATATATATATATATATATATATGTATATTTATATATATATTTATATTCATATATATATGTATATTTATATATATGTATATATATATATATATGTATATTTATATATGCATATTTATATATATGTATATATTTTTATATATAAACATTTATATACATATATATATATATATATATATATATATATATATATATATATATATATATATATATATATATATATATTGTTCCAGTGACTTAATTTTGTTATGTAAATTATTTTCAGTGTTGTAATTCATATAGAATATATTTATTTTTGTAGCAAGTATATTATTTCCAATCATCACTATTTAAGAACACTTTCTGCTCGATGGCTCAGTCACTCACTGTCCAAAGGAAAAGGCAACCCTTTTGGCTGATGTTTTTGACAGTAAACAGAGTAATGAAAAACTTGAACTTCCTCATTCATGTTTTCCTGAGGCTAAAATAACTAGTTTAGCTTTTCGATCTCGTGAGATTGAAGCTCTGTTGATGGACCTTGATGCTTATGAAGGTGTAGATCCAAATGGTATTTTTCCTTTGTTTTTTATAAAGACAACAGATTTCTTAGCTCCAAAGTTATCTGTTATTTTGCGCAAGTTAGCAAGAAGAGGAGCTTTTAGCACTTGTTGGAGAATTGGTAATGTTACTCCTCTATGTAAATGTGTTTGTGGTAGCTCAAGTCCCACTGGTTACCACCCAATTTCCATAACTCCCATATTATCTAAAGTTTTTGAACGTCTTCTGGCAAAACGTCTTCATAGGTTTGCTGAAGGTAATCATCTACTCCCTAGTTTGCAATTTGGTTTTCGTAAAGGCCTTGAAGCATGTGATGCCCTTCTTACAATCTCCAATGCTGTATAGAAATCCCTGGATTGTGGTCAGGAAGTTCGTATGATTGGCCTTGATTTTAGTGCTGCCTTTGACCGTGTTAATCAGGAGGCCCTTGTTTTTAAACTGAAACAGTTGGGAGTGGGTGGGTCGTTTCTTAGCATTATTATCGATTTTTTGAGTAATAGATCTCAAAGAGTTGTTGTTGATGGGCACCATAGTGAGTATAGGAATGTGATATCCGGTGTTCCACAGGGTAGTGTTCTTGGCTCATTACTTTTCATACTATATACCACTTGACATGTGGTTTGGCCTAGAAAACAAGCTTGTTGTATATGCAGATGATGCTACTCTCTTTGCATCAATTCCATCCCCCAAATGTAGATTTGGGGTTGGTGAATCCCTTAATAGAGATTTAGCCAAAATTAGTGCATGGTGCAAATTATGTGGTATGAAGTTGAATCCTAACAAAACTCAAAGTATGATTGTAAGTAGGTCAAGGACGGTGACTCCTCAACATCCAGATCTCAGTATTGATAATGTTTCTTTAAATTTGTATAACTTTTAAAATTTTAGGTGTGAATCTCGACAGCAAATTTACTTTTGAGAAACACATTAGGTCTGTGTCTTCTTCAATTGCACAAAAAATTGGCTTATTGAGAAAGTCTTACAAGATTTTCGGTGATCAATCTATTTGGAAGAAGTGTTTTAATTCTTTCATTCTACCTTGTTTTGAGTATTGTTCTCCTGTCTAGTGTTCAGTTGCTGATTCTCATCTTAATTTGTTGGACAGAAACTTACGGTCTATTAAATTTCTTATTCCTGATCTAGATATTAATCTTTAGCACCGTCGTTCAATTAGTTTATTATGCATGTTGCATAAGATTTTTCATAACTCTGACCATCCTTTACATTCAGATCTCCCTGGACAATTCTGTCCTGTTCGTAATACTAGGCAGGCAGTTAATTCTAATAGCCAGGCCTTCTCTATCATGAGGCTCAATACTACACAGTATTCTAGAAGTTTTATTCCAGCTGTTACCAAGTTGTGGAATGATCTTCCTAATCGGGTAGTTGAATCAGTAGAACTTCAAAAGTTCAAAGTTGGAGCAAATATTTTTATGTTGACCAGGCTGACATGAGTCTTTTTATTGTTTATATATGACTTTTCTATTTTTGACGTTGTTAATAGTTTATATAGGATATATCTGTTTTGACGCTGTTACTGTTTTTAGAATGATATATTGTTAATATTTCTCATCATTTATTTATTTCCTTTTTTCCTTTCTTCACTGGGCTATTTTTCCCTGTTGGAGCCCTTGGGCTTATAGCATCTTGCTTTTCCAACTAGGGTTGTAGCTTGGATAATAATAATAATAATAATAATAATAATAATAATAATAATAATAATAAGAACCACAGAGAGAGTCAAATAAGTATTAATTACCCAGTTAGGTTTGGAGTGTGCTTAAGAGACCTCTGGATATTCAGTGTTTTATATATTGCTGTCTGGGAGTTATTCAACGGTCTCAGAATTCGTGTATTAATGTTTTAAAGTGTAACAGTTTTAATGTAAAAACAAACAAGGTAATTTGGAATTCGAGAGATTAATTAACTTGCCAGTTGTAGTATATATAATATTATATGTTTGGTTCCCAGTCACGGGTGATAGTATGATATATTTTGCTAGTGCCCAGACCAGAGAGCCATATCGTTTAACATATTTTTGGGTGCTCAGACCAGGGAACCGTACAGTATAATATATATATATATATATATATATATATATATATATATATATATATATATATATATATATATATATATATATATATATATATATATACATATATTCCCATGCTATGATGCTCATTGCATAATATCACAGCCGCTGATTTGGTAAGTGTTCTAACCCATAAACCCATTATCATAATAAGAGGGACATTCACCCCCGATAAAATTTTTATCAAACCACTTATTTGGTTAACGAACCGGCCACACCCTATTTAAACATCATCCCTCAATTTGTCTTATATTGCCCAATTATTTTCCTCGTCGAATTTTCCATCCTCGTAATTGATTTCTAGAGTCGTACGGCCATTAAAAGGGCGTGTGATTGAGTTTTTCTGTTTTACGCCTTATAAGGATAAGAATAGGGAAGTGGGGAATATGTGGAAAGGAAGAGTACCCCTGGATACAATCCAGTTTATAGCTCGAAGGCAGGGACTCGGGATGGGAAAGAATAAGGAAAAAGGGAGAAAGAGTACAGGAGAAGAATGAAAGAGAGGGGCAGACCCTTATGCGATGTTATATAGTATTAGAAGCAGTTTGAGAAGAGAAAAGACAGGCAGGGAGAGGATAAGTTTTTGGGTTCAATGTTTAGCCCTTGTCGCAGGAGTCTGTTCCTCTGACACCTTTTTTGATGGTTGAAAAAGGTATGATTGTTGAAAAATTATGATGTTTACGCCTTACGCTTATGCAATCTATGAGGAGGAATGACATTTCACCATTCAAGCTCCCATATGCGAGTGTTAGGTTAAAGCAACTTTGTTTCCTATTTCATAAAAGGCTTTAGATTCAAGTATACAGACTGTGCTGTCTTTGTCTCTGTCTATCACAAAGGAAAAATATGTGGTATATGTAGGTTCAATTTACGAAGTTTTTAAGGCATGTAATAGACTTTATCATCAACGAGAAATTTTGTTTTTTTATGAATAATACATTACTCTACTAAAACTTTACTTACTCATTAGCTAAAAACAAATTACGTGTCCTGACACCCGATCAGTAATCATTTTAGGCGTCCTTTCGACCGTGCCAAATTAGGACTCTAACATGTCACGTCAAACTTAAGTGGAAACAAAGTAATGGCAAATGTAAGTGGGTAAACCGTTCCAAAGCATCCGATGCCATCCGGTCTCGATTTAATGGCTATTTAAATCTTTGCTGACGAGTCATCTTTATTCGGGCAGAGCAAAATTCCCTGATTCAAAAAACCTCGTAGATGCAGGGATACGATATCGGTAAGAAAAGATATAAGCATAGGCGGAGAAAAAGGCTGCGTGGAAGGAGAAGATAGAAAAGAAAGAAGAAGAAACTTATAAAGAATTATATGGCTTATGAAGGACGAACATCATGAGCAAGGAGGAAGAGTAGGAGGAGTGCGGGGAAGAAGAGGAAGGAAGGAGTTATTATGGAAAGAGAAGGTTGGGGATCGAAGGAAGAATATGCAGTAGTGGGGACGAGTGAGTATAAAGAGAAGTGTGGAGTGAGCCTTGACGTTTATCATTTAAAAAAGCCATTAATTTACTAGTTTGAGATCCTTGAATATTTTGAGGAGATTTTTTCATCCAATGAAGACAGCTTGTTTAAAATTCATGACACACTAATTAAGATATGATGTATATTTGGAAATTTTCTCTTACCCAACTTCGTCTTTAGATAGTTCTTCTCTCTCTCTCTCTCTCTCTCTCTCTCTCTCTCTCTCTCTCTCTCTCTCTCTCTCTCTCTCTCTCTCTCTCTCTCATTAGGTTCCTAATGATTCATTATAGAACTGACATAAGAACCAATCTTCAATTGATTTTTCTCCCTATTAGTGATTGTTTTTTTTTTCTTTTTATTTAGCTCAAAATATGCAAAAATATCTAACTAGACTAAGATTCACTAGTTTGTATATTATTATTATTATTACTGCTATCCAAGCTACAACCCTATGTGGAAAAGCAAGATGCTACAAGCCCAGGGGCTCCAACAGGGAAAAATAGCCCAGTGAGGAAAGGAAATAAGGAAATAAATAACTGAAGAGAACAAATTAACAATAAATCATTCTAAAAAAAGTAATGTCAAAAGAGATATGTCATATATAAACTATTAACAACGTCAAAAACAAATATGTCATATATAAACTATAAAAAGACTCATGTCCGCCTGGTCAACAAAAAAGCATTTGCTCCAACTTTGAACTTTTGAAGTTCTACTGATTCAACAACCCGATTAGGAAGATCATTCCACAACTTGGTAACAGCTGGAATAAAACTTCTAGAGTACTGCATAGTATTGAGTCTTATGATAGAGAAGGCCTGGCTATTAGAATTAACTGCCTGCCTAGTATTACGAACAGGATAGAATTGTCCAGGGAGATCTGAATGTAAAGGATGGTCAGAGTTATGAAAAATCTTATGCAACATGCATAATGAACTAATTGAACGACGGTGCCAGAGATTAATATCTAGATCAGGAATAAGAAATTTAATAGACCGTAAGTTTCTGTCCAACAAATTAAGATGAGAATCAGCAGCTGAAGACCAGATAGGAGAACAATACTCAAAACAAGGTAGAATGAAAGAATTAAAACACTTCTTCAGAATAGATTGATCACCGAATATCTTAAAAGACTTTCTCAATAAGCCAATTTTTTGTGCAATTGAAGAAGACACAGACCTTATATGTTTTTCAAAAGTAAATTTGCTGTCGAGAATCATGCCTAAAATTTTGAAAGAGTCATACAAATTTAAAGAAACATTATCAATACCGAGATCCGGATGTTGAGGAGCCACCGTCCTTGACCTACTTACAATCATACTTTGAGTTTTGTTAGGATTCAACTTCATACCCCATAATTTGCACCATGCACTAATTTTAGCTAAATCTCTATTAAGGGATTCACCAACCCCAGATCTACATTCAGGGGATGGAATTGATGCAAAGAGAGTAGCATCATCTGCATATGCAACAAGCTTATTTTCTAGGCCAAACCACATGTCATGTGTATATAGTATGAAAAGTAATGGGCCAAGAACACTACCCTGTGGAACACCGGATATCACATTCCTATACTCACTATGGTGCCCATCAACAACAACTCTTTGAGATCTACTACTTAAAAAATCAATAATAAGGCTAAGAAACAACCCACCCATTCCCAACTGTTTCAGTTTGAAAACAAGGGCCTCATGATTAACACGGTCAAAGGCAGCACTAAAATCAAGGCCAATCATACGAACTTCTTGACCACAATCAAGGGATTTCTGTACTGCATTGGAGATTGTAAGAAGGACATCACATGCTCCAAGGCCTTTACGAAAACCAAATTGCAAACTAGGGAATAGATGATTACCTTCAGCAAACCTATTAAGACGTTTTGCCAGAAGACGTTCAAAAACTTTAGATAATATGGGAGTTATGGAAATTGGGCGGTAATCAGTGGGACTTGAGCTACCACAAACACATTTACATAGAGGAGTAACATTACCAATTCTCCAACAAGTGCTAAAAGCTCCTCTTCTTGCTAACTTGCGCAAAATAACAGATATCTTTGGAGCTAAGAAATCTGCTGTCTTTATAAAAAAACAAAGGAAAAATACCATTTGGGTCTACACCTCCATAAGCATCAAGGTCCATCAACAGAGCTTTAATCTCACGAGATCGAAAAGCTAAACTAGTTAGTTTAGCCTCAGGAAAACAGGAATGAGGAAGTTCAAGTTTTTCATTACTCTGTTTACTGTCAAAAACATCAGCCAAAAGTGTTGCCTTTTCCTTTGGACAGTGAGTGACTGAGCCATCTGGTTTAAGTAAAGGAGGAACTGTTGCATCTACAACAAAGAGTGCAGATTTAAGGGTAGACCACCATTTATGTTCCTGAGTTGTACCAGAGAGGGTTTCTTTTATGATTAAATTGTACTCCTTTTCAGTTGAGGCATAAACTCTCTGAGCAAAAGCTCGAAGCTGAGTATAGTTGTTCCAGGTCAAATCTGATCTGTTACCCTTCCAAAGGTGATAGGCCTCCTGCTTCTCCAAATAAGCACGTCTACAATCATCATTGAACCACGGTTTGTCCTTCATTCGGTACCTTAGCACACGAGAAGGGATACGCCTATCAATTATGTTGACTAGATTCTCATTCAAAGGGACAACAGGATCTACACTATTATATAATTGTGACCAATTCAAGCACAAAAGATCAGGTAAAATCCCATTCCAGTCTGCTTGGGATTTCATATAAATTTTACAGGAATATGATATATCAGGGACAGGCTGCTCAGTCTTCACTAATAATGAAATCAAGGCATGATCAGAAGTCCCGACTGGAGAACCAACCTTACTAGTTATAACGCCAGGGGAGTCAGTGTATACGAGGTCCAAGCAATTACCAGACCTGTGAGTAGCTTCATTTATGATTTGCTCACAGCCTGATTCAGAGGCAAAGTCTAAAGCTCTTAAGCCATGGCGATCGGTAGGAGAGATAGAACTTAACCACTCCCTATGGTGAGCATTAAAATCACCAACAAAGACAAAAGAAGCCTTTCTATCATCTTCTTTTATCTTAGCCATAATGGTAAGAGGACAATCAAAGATAGAATCATCCATGTCTGGATTCCGGTAGATCAAACACAAATAAAAGTTGTTATGCCTGCCACAAACTTTTATTACCTGAATCTCATGACATCCACATTGATAGCAGGACTTATGAGAAGCATAATTTCTCGTTAAAAGCTAAATTGATTATTGCATTGACTTTGTGCCTTTGAACAAGATCGATGAGTATTTGGATGCTCTAGCGACCGAACTGCTGCAAGAACTTGTAGATTTATTCAACTGGTTTGAAGATACATATGTTGGCCGTCAGAAAAGACGAGGAAATAACCACCAAAAAAAACTGAAAATGTATAGAGGTGTAGAAAAAAGAATACATGAAACTGTTTTTAGATTTGAAGACATGGATGATGTCGAATATTTGAGTGTGCCTTGCTCATAATTACCAAATGAACAAAATTATTATTATTATTATTATTATTATTATTATTATTATTATTATTATTAATAGCCAAGCTACAACCCTAGTTGGAAAAGCAAGATGCTATAAGCCCGAGGGCTCCAACAGGGAAAAATAGCCCAGTGAGGAATGGAAATAAGGAAATAAATAGATGATGAGAATAAATTAACAATATATCATTCTAAAAACAGTAACAGCGTCAAAACAAATATGTCCTATATAAACTTTTATCAATGTCATAAACAGATATGTCATATATAAACAATAAAAAGACTCATGTCAGCCTGGTCAACATAAAAACATTTGCTCCTACTTTGAACTTTTGAAGTTCTACTGATTCAACTACCCGATTAGGAAGATCATTCCACAACTTGGTAACAGCTGGAATAAAACTTCTAGAGTACTGCGTAGTATTGAGCCTCATGATTGAGAAGGCCTGGCTATTAGAATTATCTGCCTGCCTAGTATTACGAACAGGATAGAATTGTCCAGGGAGATCTGAATTTAAAGGATGGTCAGAGTTATGAAAAATCTTATGTAACATGCATAATGAACTAATTGAACGACGGTGCCAAGATTAATATCTAGATCAGGAATAAGAAATTTAATAGACCGTAAGTTTCTGTCCAACAAATTAAGATGAGAATCAGCAGCTGAACACCAGATAGGAGAACAATACTCAAAACAAGGACGAATGAAAGAATTAAAACACTTCTTCAGAATAGATTGATCACCGAATATCTTAAAAGACTTTCTCAATAAGCCAATTTTTTGTGCAATTGAAGAAGACACAGACTTAATGTGTTTCTCAAAAGTAAATTTGCTGTCGAGAATCACACCTAAAATTTTAAGAGTCATACAAATTCAAAGAAACATTATCAATACCGAGATCCGGATGTTGAGGAGCCACCGTCCTTGACCTACTTATAATCATACTTTGAGTTTTGTTAGGATTCTTCATACCCCATAATTTGCACCATGCACTAATTTTAGCTAAATCTCTATTAAGGGATTCACCAACGCCAGATCTACATTCAGGGGATGGAATTGATGCAAAGAGAGTAGCATCATCTGCATATGCAACAAGCTTATTTTCTAGGCCAAACCACATGTCATGTGTATATAGTATGAAAAGTAATGGGTCAAGAACACTTCCCTGTGGAACACCGGATATCACATTCCTCTACTCACTATGGTGCCCATCAACAACAACTCTTTGAGATCTATTACTTAAAAAATCAATAATAATGCTAAGAAACGACCCACCCACTCCCAACTGTTTCAGTTTAAAAACAAGGGCCTCATGATTAACACGGTCAAAGGCAGCACTAAAATCAAGGCCAATCATACGAACTTTTTGACCACAATCAAGGGATTTCTGTACAGCATTGGAGATTGTAAGAAGGGCATCACATGCTCCAAGGCCTTTACAAAAACCAAATTGCAAACTAGGGAGTAGATGATTACCTTCAGCAAACCTATTAAGACGTTTTGCCAGAAGATGTTCAAAAACTTTAGATAATATGGGAGTTATGGAAATTGGGCAGTAATCAGTGGGACTTGAGCTACCACAAACACATTTACATAGAGGAGTAACATTACCAATTCTCCAACAAGTGCTAAAAGCTCCTCTTCTTGCTAACTTGCGCAAAATAACACATAACTTTGGAGCTAAGAAATCTGCTGTCTTTATAAAAAACAAAGGAAAAATACCATATATATGTGAATATATATGCATACATATGTATACATATATATATATATATATATATATATATATATATATATATATATATATATATATATATGTCTCTTTTAGTTTAATAAGGAGGTGAGAGAAATTGTCTGGGTAGGGATCATCTGGATGTTGATCATTGTCGTTGGATTGGCCTTCCACAAGCCTCTTCAGTTGGATTGTGATCTAGGGTGTATTACTCCTCTCTCTCAATGTATCAGAGTACTCCTTCAGAAGATCATGTTTGGCCAAGAGCACCAGTCTAGATGTCGACCCAGTCACTCTCCAGATAAGAGAGTCGTGCATAGTTTTTTTTATATGTAGTTTAGTGTGCAGTTGCTGGCATAGGAGGGTTTTATTGAAAGTACAGGTCTTCAGGTTATCACGGGCTGAGGGATCATGCAGTCTAAAATTTTTGTATCTCGGCAGTAGCTACATTTTTAAACAAGTTTTATTAAATGTAATTGCTGCCTCAGGGCATTAATCTTGTAATGAACTTTTTTATATTCTTCTTATTATCTCTTTCTCTTCATTACCGCATTCCACCAGTAACTCTGGAAGGAACATACTTCATGTGAGATGTAATGGAGGCCATATCATTCTTAATTTTTTTTATTTAATTGGGAATATTCCAGTACACATTCTTAAAGAAAACTTATTTGATTGAGAATAATATTAAGTATTTGTCGTGGATCACTTTCACTATAGGTGTACGCACCAAGTAACATTAATTTTATTTACACAAAATTTTCGAGAGCCCATAGGATTCATCATCATTATCATCACCTCTACCTACACCTATTGACGCAAAGGGCCTCAGTTAGATCTCATCAGCCGTCTGTATTTTCATACTTCTCCATTCATCATCTATTTCACGCTTCACAGTCCCCAACCATGTAGGCCTGGGTCTTCAAACTCTTTTAGTGCCTTGTGGAGCCCAGCTAAACATTTAATGAAGTAATCTCTCTTGGGGAGTGTTAAGAGCATGCCCAAACCATGTCCATCTGCTAGTCATCATGATCTCATCCACATATGGTACTCGAGTAATTTCTCTTATAGATTCATTTCTAATCGTGTCCTTCCATTTAACTCCCAATATCCCTCTGAGGCTTTGGTTCTCAAATCTACTAAATCTATCGGCAATTTGATATTCAAATTCTAATTAACCCAGCCAATGTCTGATTTGCTTTTTTTTTCAATCTTTCACTGAACTCTAATTCTAAAGGCCCTGTATTGCAGATAAAATTTCGTAAATATTTAAATGTTTTCACCTCATTAATTTTTTCTCCTTTCAATGGTATTTCATCTTCCATTGCATACTCCATTCTCATTGCAAATCCTGTGGTGTTCTGCTATTGTGAACAGCATCATCAGCATACTCTAGGTCTGCTAATTTCCTATTACTAATCTAGTCCAATCCTTCTCTATCATCTCTGACTGTTCTGCACATTACAAAATCTATGAGGAGGATAAACAACATAGGTGACATCACATTCCCTTGGAGTACTCCGCTGTTCACCGTGCTCGGCAGTATATCTTAGCAAACCATGTTTGCCAACGGTTATAATCATACAAACGGACGAGCACCCTGGATGAGTAATCAGAACTTTGGGTATGGAGGAAATCCCCCCGTAAATCTCGAGGAAGTCACTGGTAGCAGGGTGGCGGATTTGGTTTAAGGTGATACACAAACTGTCTTTGACTTTTACTCTTGATACCTGGCAGTTGATATTACTGGAATTAGTATGGACTGGCAGGGATCACTTGCCTTAGTTAGATAGGCTCTCCACATCACAAGGAACTGTTTTAGATATTGGTGATAGCAGGGCCATGTTTTGAATAAAGGTTTGACCAGTTTAGTGTTGATAATATTCTGTGTATTGATGAGATATATTTTTTGAAGAGGTATAACTTTTTGTAAACTACAAAATGGCTCAATTTAACGTACAGGAGTTTTTGGAAAACCCAATAGTTCAGGAATTGTCGGAAGCTAATGTAACAAAAGATCAATGGTTCACTATTTTAATGGTATGTCGCGGCCATACAACTGGTGAAATAATTAAAGCCCAAATCAATTTTCTAGCCTTAGAAGCATTGATAAACTCAGGAAAGTTGCCAAAAGAAAATATTGCAGCAGCTTGCTACCTTTTGGAGAATGCTGAAGCAGAATTCGTAGAGAAGTAAGTATCAGATGACACACAAATTAAAGGAATTAAAGAAGAAACAAATGTAGAGGCTGAGATTAGACGAATTGGAGCGGAAGAAAATTTCATCTAGTTGAGATGATGGAAGAACGGGAGGAATAGGAAGAAAGAGTGAGAGAAAAAGTGAGAGAAATTGCAGGACATGCAAGGGAAATGGAGGAAAGGGAGAGAAAAGCAAGAGAAGTTGCAACACATGCAAGGGACATGGAAGCAAGGAAGCAAGAGAAATTGCATGACAGGAAGAATGAGAGAGAGAAGATGCAAGGCATGTAAAGGAACTGGAACTGTTGAATGCTAGTGCAAGGTTGTCGCTAACTCAGACAGGTGTGATCCCTGCTATGCACGACCCCATGTTTGATGTGGCAAAGGCACAGGTCCTGATCCTGAAATTTACTGAAGAAGCTCCCGACGAGTTCTGCGATCATTTTGAAATGATCACATCGATATCTTTCCTTGTCTCAGGAACAGAGGAGGGAGTATCAAGAAGTCAAGAGGAGTGTGCTGCAACAGTATCAGATGACCCCTGAGTACAATACTGAAAGATTCCGAAATTTGCGAAAGGATAAGAAATGGCTTTCTTGGATTATGCTTATAAAGTACGACAATGTTTTAAAAGATGGATAGAGGCTGTAAAAGTGAGAGAGATGGCTGATTTAGAAGAACTGATATTGCTGGAACAATATTTACGAAGAATTCCTGAACATATTCGATTGTACCTGAGAGAGAGAGAGAGAGAGAGAGAGAGAGAGAGAGAGAGAGAGAGAGAGAGAGAGAGAGAGAGAGAAGAAAGAGAGAGAGAGAAAGAGAGAGAGAGAGGTGAAGAAACTTGATAGTGCCACTTCGCTGAGTGAAGATTATAATATTATCAGCCGTAACCCTCTTCGGGTATGAAGTTTCAACCGTTATTCCGACCAAGTGCTAAGTATTCGGCGAACCATGGAAACCAGTTCAGTAATAACTATGGGAACAAGTTCAGTAGTTACACCGGAAGTACCACTGGTACTATTCCAAAGCAAAATGTGCATCATGTGACAGTACCAAGATATCAATCATTGAATCGTCCTCCTTTAGGTGTTGTGAAAGACATGCAGAAGATTAATATCATCTGTTATAAGTGTGACAAAAAAGGCCATATCAGTAAGGAATTTTGGTCAAACCAACCGAAAGCAGTCGCCCAAGTGGTTAAGGATAATGTGGAGGATTAAATTTTGTTTTATTTTTATTTTTGTTTTTGCCAAATCCTGAGAGAGAGAGAGAGAGAGAGAGAGAGAGAGAGAGAGAGAGAGAGAGAGAGAGAGAGAGAGAGAGGTAGTTAGTGTATCGATTGTTTGTTGTGAGAAAGACTGTTGGTATAAATGAGGTTGTTTGTTTACTTTTAGCTATGTTAGAAGAGTAGTAAATGTTTCGGAGCGAATGCTTGTTTTGATTGACTGCTGATAGAGGCGGTTGTGTGTGTGATTGCTGGGTTTACTATTATTCTTTATCACCAGCATGGAAGGGATTATTTATTTTAACAGTAAGTACAGTTTTGTTCATCTTTGCTTGTCATGATTGTGAATGATAGGAACAGTTTATTATTTATCTTTGATTATAGTGCGATAGTTTAGTTAGCTAGAAGTGTTCGTAAGTGTTTTTCTTTTTTATTTTGGCAGGCCGTGATTCCTCCTTGGATAAACTTACTCCTTTGGAGAGACTAAATATTTTTGGAAAGTGGATATGTTGTTGATGACTTGGCCTGTAATTGATTTTGTTTGGACTGCTCATTTGGACTGCTGATTTAGATTATGTTGATGACCCGGACCGAATGATATTCCGAGTGCTGTTGATGATGATGTTTATGATGACGAAGATGACATCCAGGACCCCAATCAGGGAGGTATTGGTGGCAAATTGCCACACAGTGTATTGCTAACCACAAAGCCGTGGTTGTGCCGTAAAAGACAGTTCTGCAGTATGTGGACAGCTGTGTTGGTGCCATTAAAATACAGAATATCATATAAACATACATATTTGGGTGTTGGTGTGAAGTTTAATTTTAAGTTTGTTAGGTTTTTTTGGTAGGATTTATATGAAAGGTGTACGGTTATTATATATATATATATATATATATATATATATATATATATATATATATATATATATATATATGTGTGTGTGTGTGTGTGTGTGTGTGTGTGTGTGTGTTTTGTGTTTATGTGTGGGTTGTGGTTAGTTTTAAGTTTTGTTAAGATTTTTGATAGTGGAAAGTTTTTTTTTGTTGATTATATATTTAGTTTGTAGGAAATACAGTATTAAGGTTATATTTTGTTTTGTTTTTTATCCTTTTGTCTAAGAGTCTGGTTTTAGAAAACGTAAGGGGAAATTTGGTTTTGTTGAGACATTTGTCAGCTAGAGTGATTCAAGGGTGTGGGGGTTGTTTTTGCAACATCCCGCCACAATAATTCAACTCCACAGAATGCAAAGACAAAGAATCAAATGGGAAAGGTCCATGAGGAAAATAAACCAGCTAACGTTTACACGGCAAACAGGACAACCCCAAACAGCATGGATGCCTTTAAATCATATGTTTATGAAAATATGTTAGCCACTCTGGATGGGAGTGAGCAGATCCTGGTCAAGATATTGCGCGACACAGGATCTAATCATAGCGGGGTGACACGAGGTGTCCACCCGTTAGTGGAACAGTGTCTCACAGGAGATTCAGTCATTTTGATGGGAATAGGAGGTGAGGAGGTAACTCCTAATTTCAGTTTGAAATTGTCTTGCGAGTTGGGGAAAAGTCATTTTGATTTTGCGGAAAAGGATTCATTGGCTATCGAAGGAGTAGAAGTCCTACTGGAAAATAAGGTTGGTGGAGTGGCATTTGTGCCTTTTCCCTTTGTAACGGAGAAACCACTGAAGTATATTCCTACCACTGAACTCGAGAAGGACTACCCATATCTCTATGACAAAGAAAGTAGCTGTAGAAGAAGACAGAGAATCCGAAGGAACGATGATCTTGGAAGATTTATTTATGGAAGAGGTTTCCATGATGGTATGCAAGAGGAAAGCTCCCGAAAGAGCCTGAGATTTGAGGAACAACAGGCGAATGAACAAGAAGACACGGAAGCAATGGATTTTGAAGAAAAAGAAAACTCAGCGTTAGAAGTAGGGCAATTGAGTTGGAAAAGGCAATGGAAGGATGCGATGGTAACAGAATTATTTTACCATGTGGGGGATGAGACGGAGGTGCAGCAGTCTCCCACCTTTTATTACCTCAAGGATGGGTTGCTTATGAGAAAGCATAGACCTCCCAATATCCCATGGAATGTCACATGGGGCATTTACCATCAGCTATTTATTCCCCCACCGCTGAGAAGTCAGGTGATCGCCGTAGCTCATGAGACAGGACACATGAGAATAAGAAAGATGACGGAATAGATTATGAAACACTTTATCTGGCCTGACATGCATAAGGACGTGAGCCAGTTTTGCTGCACATGTCAGATTTGTCAGATGGCTGCAAAGCCTAACGAGTACATCAAGAAGGCTCCCTTACACCCAATTGAAGCATGAGGAGAATCCTTCAGCAAAGGACCAATTAAAATGTTGGCAGAAAAATGTGAAGATCGAGAGGAAACGGATGGAGAATATGTCAAGAATTTAAGGAATAGGATCTGCGAGATAAAGAAGTTTTTCCACGAAAACCTGAAAAGCCAAGGAAAAATGAAGAAAAGATTTGGTATGAAAAGTAAGAACAGAGAGTTTGCAGTAGGACAATTCTGGATTTTGGAGAAGATCAGTGACCTGACAAACATTATCGAAATACCAGGAAGGGAAAATCAAAAGAAGGCCATGTTAATTCCGAAACCGATACTGTAAGCACCGGATTTCAACAAGAAATTTCTTATCTAGTAGACAATGGGGTTGGAGCAGTCCTACTGCAAGAAGGTAAGGAAGGAATTCTTCACCCTGTCTGTTTTATGTCGTTGAAGCTCAAGAAGCATCAACGAGCCTACTCAAAAGTTGAAAAGGAAATGCTAGCGCTCTTCACAGCGATAAGGAAGTTTGAAGTTTATGTAAATCGACCATAGAATGAAGAAATTACGGTTTATTCAGATCACACTCTTTTAACTTTTGCTAACAAAATGAAGAATGATAATCAAAGGTTAACTAGATGGTCGATATGTTTGCAACCATTTTGTATTAATGTAAAGCTTATGTTAGGTGAAGAGAACGTGGCTGCAGATTATTTATCTCGGGCTGAAATAATGGACTCAGGTCCGGAATAAATAATCTTTTTGTGGGGAGCTATCTTACGAAGCTGGTCTAACATAAGAGTAGATTATTTTATTCACATATTTTATTTTTGTATTTTAACAGATATATAGCCAGTTCATAAGGTGAGTTTCACTCACATAGGATTACGTGATGTATGTAAATTACATAAGACTTTCGTCATTCTTTTAGTTGTATTTTCATTGTTCCGTATATGTAAATTTACATTATTTTAAAGAATTCATTTAATTTATTTCACATACTGTTGTTATGAACTCTTATGTAATCTTGTTGAATGATATGCTGTATGACACACACTAGGGACTGCATCATGTTTCCACATGTTTGGAGGAGGCATGAAAATTCTGGTCGAAAAATATTCTTTTTTTTTTTTTTTTTTTTTTTTAATGTTACGAAAGGAGGTGGGAGGAGTTGGCTGAGAGAGTTGCCTAGCCAAACAACGATAGTGCGCCACTAGAGCCATTCCTCACACCACGAGAATTATTTACTAGAAGTTACTAGAGTGAATTAAGTTAATATATAAGTGCCTAGTAATGCATTGGAGACAGAGAGATCCAGCCCGATACCCCACAATATCTGTGCTTCTGCCAGTCCTCTCCAGCATCTATCCAGCCACTACATAATTCCTCTCAAGCTTGAATAGTGTTTTCCTGTGTTGTATATTACTTTGGTATAGCTTGAATTGCTTGAAATATAATCAATTCCATTTTCTATTATTGTAGTGACATCATCATTATGTCATGCCTACGGCAGTTGGTCCGTTTAATTTTAAATCGGTGTCTGCCTCAGTGAGCTAGAGAATACATCTCTTGTCAAGCCCTCGTCTTTCCATAACCATTTATAATGAATACAAAATAAACTGATGTAATTGAGAAATTTCAAGATTTATTACAATTGGGGAAGAGGAATACAACGGAAAAATAAATTGATTACCTATGGGTACACAGTGTCCAGCATTCAATCCTAGCTTAGAAGCTGTGGTGGAGTTTCTTGAAAGATTCACAGTTCCATCTGCTGATTTTCTGCTGCAAGCTCAAGATGATAGTACTAAGAAGGTTAGTATTTTGGTAAAATCTCTTCCTGTAAATGTTGTTACTGATGTCCAACGGAGACTTAAACCATGGAAACAGTCAGATGTCACATACGAAAATTGAAAAGAAAAGATAATGGCTCAGTATGAGGTTAAGAAGAGTGTGATAGGTGTAACTGTACAATTCCTGGATAGGAAACAACTTCCTGATGAATCTATTGAAAAGTATGCCCGATCATTAAATGACTTGTCTTCAAATTGCAATTACATAGATTGTTGTCGTGATAGGTCTCTGGGAGATGCATTTGTGAGTGGCTTATGGTCTCCAATTATTCTGAGTGGTTTGTTACAAGACTGTGAAAATAAGTCATTTAGCCAGTGTGTTGAGAATGCGAAACTACTAGCAACATTTTCTGCTGATGCTCAGGATATAAAGCCGAAATGCAGTCATTACACAAGCTATAAAGTTACTGAACATATGCTTAAAGGTATTAAACAGGTTCCTACTTCATATGTTTGCATAAGGTGTGGTCAGCAAGTAAAACATTTTGCTAAGGATTGTTTTTCCATGAAATTGAAATGTATTAAATGCCAGAAAACTGGTTATCTTGCTAGGTATTGCAAATCCACTGCAAAGTCATCGCATGCAGTCTCTAAAGCAACTCCGAGGAATGCAGCAATGACCGAGGGAGATGTGACAACACAGCATAAGAGGATGGCGCGTCGAGACCAGACGGATTTAAGTTACATAGAAGACTGCTGTGAATGCTCTCAACGAAGGATAAATTCTTTTTTTAGAATAAACTCCACTGTGCCTATGTCTGATTCACCATATATGTTGAGCTGCTTTATTAACAATCTGAAAGTCGATTTTGAAATTGAAAGTGGTAGTCGTTTTTACAATATGTTAAAGTGATGCACCCAGAGAAAGTGTTGTTATTTCTCCAACAAATCACCGTGTTCATGGATACAGTGGAAATTTTTATAAATTTGTGGAGAAACTTGTGTAAATGGGACTTATAGTCACAAAATGTTGAAACACAAATTCTTAATTGTAAATTCCAATAATGTTAATCTGTTAAGTAGGGATTTATGTCGAAAGATGGATATTAAACTTGTGTTATCTGATGTTATGCCATATTCTGATAAGGTAAATAATGTAAGTGTGAGTAAATATGATGATGTCAGTAATAGAATTTTGTCTGAATTCAAAAGGTGATAAATTTCAGTCTGACATCAAACAACTGTCTCTTTAAATGTCATGTCTGATGCAAGGCCAATTTTTGCAAGTTTTCAACCTGTTTCATTGAGCTCACAAAGTAAGATAAAAGAAGAGCTTATTGACAGGCTAATTGTTAGTGGTAAGATATCTAAGGTATGTTCCAGTGATTGGGCCTCACCCACATTTAATGTTATTGAAGGATGAGAATTACATTAAATTATCTTGGGGATTTTTCAGTTAAAGTGAATAAATTCTTTAATCCAGTACAGACTCCATTACCCTTTATTGACGAGGTCATTGCACAAGTTGGCTCTGTAACAGTTTTCTCTGGAATTGATTTGGCACATGCATTTTTACAGTTACCGTTAGATGAAGAATCTAAAAAATATACAACAACTAACCCTTGTGAAGGACTCTATTAATACAATTACCCCCCATTTGACTTACGGGCTAGTCCCGGTATATTCCAGTCATTTATGTTACAGTTATTGAATGACATTAATGATGTGATTATTTACCGGGATGATCTACTCATTTTGTCTCCTAATGTTGATGAGCATACTGTTACTTTGAGGAGAGTATTGAATATTCTTCAGGATGCTGGTATCAAAGTTAATAACCATAAATGTTTCCTTTTTACAGATGAGGTGTATTATTTAGGGCAAATGTTTCAATAGTAGTGGGTGCATACTGACCCTGGAAAAGTTTGTTCCATTGATTATGCCCTGCATCCAAAGACTTAGAGCAATTGCAAGCATTCTTGGGACTTTGTAACTATTATAAATGGTTTATATCTAATTTTACTGACAAGTTTGAAACATTGTATAGATTATTGCGTAAAAAATACAAGATTTGTATGGAATCAAGAACAATAGAAGTGCTTTGATGCTATTAAGTTATTGTTCATATCTCACAGGGGTCTACAGTTGTATAATCCAGGTTATGAATCCTTGTTGGAAACAGACAGTTCGAGATAGGGGATTGCTGCTGTACTTGTGGTACATAATGATATGTACTCTCAGTGGAGGCCTGTAAAATTTGCATCACCTACTCTGAACAATGCAGAATGTAATTACTCAATTCTAGAAAGACAAGCCTTGTCTGTGGTGTTTGGATGTGAATAATTTAGAGAATTTCTTCCTAGTTCAAAATTCATCATTAGGAATGATCAAAAGCCTTTGTGTAAACTGTTCTTCTATACAGCCGGCGTACGTCTCACATGTTCTGCTAGGTTACAGTGTTGGTATCTAAGACTAGATCAGTTTAATTATTGTTTTCAGTATTCAAAAGGCACAGAAAATGTTACTAGTGATTGTTTAAGTAGACTGCCTTTACCTGAATATGGTTATGATTGTGAGGCATATGAATTATTCTTTAATTCCCTATCGGATATGAATATAACCTGTGATGAAATTCAAAAGGAGACTGATGAGGATGAAAGTTTATATGAATGAAGACATTGTATAAAATACTGTTTTCCTATCAATGCTGAGTTTAACTTGTTGCCATATAACAACGTTCTGAAGGATATGTCTATTATGAAAGGCTGTATTCTGTTTTAGAATCGTGTTTTAATTCCTCATTCTGTACAACAAATGGTATTAGAAAATTTCCTGTAGGCCATCCAGGAATATATAGTATGCAGTCTTTAGTGCGATCTGTTATCTGGTACCCTGACGTTGATCATGAAGTTGAAAGGCTGGTTAAGAATTGTGAGTTGTTTCAGTGTATTCAAGTAAGACCAAGTAAGAATCAACATATAGTGTGTCCTACTCCACCGAGGCCTTGGTCTAGTGTTCATATAGACCATTTTTTCTATGAATTTCATACATGTCATGTTGTTGTAGATAAGTATATAGAAGTGGAAATATTACATAGTATGAGTGCAAATGAAACAATTGATGCTTTGCATTTAATGTTTCCACGTAATGGGTTGTGTGGCACACTCGTATCAGATAATGCTTCGTGTTTCACCAACAGTAACTTTAAACAGTTTCTGGAGAACAATGACATTATTCATATAACTCCTCCCTATTCACCGTCAAGTAATGGTCAAGCAGAGAGGGCCGGGTAATGGTTGTAAAAGATTTGCTTAAACAAAAATCAAAGTTGTGAATCATTCAAAGCACACTTGGCTCAAGCTTTGTTCCATTATCGTATTGTTCCATATTCTGTTGCTAACATTCCCCATCAGTGTCCCTGAATTATAGAAAGTTTGCATCACTCAAAGATAGACTTTCCCCTAAATATGCTGCTAATAAACCATCTTGCGAATTCAAACAAATAAATAAATTTGAGTTAGGTGATAAAGTTCCGGCACTTAACTTGAGAGATGGTCTGAAATGGTTTCTTGGTAAAATTGTTCAGAAATTTGGTGTAAATGTGTATAATGTTCATGCTCAGGAATTAGATATCATATGGAAACAACACTGTATCCAGCTATTGTCAATTATAGGTTCGGAACAAAAGAAAAGCATCATTAATGAGTCCAGTTGTGTATCATCCTACAATGAATTACCTTCTCATCAACAAATTGTGCAACCTTATATTGTTGTTGGGTTCCCTTCCAATGTTATGCCTCACAATAACATAAGTGTACCAACTATTAGGGTCTCTAGGGATGTTCCTGGAACAGATGTACCTCCTATCAGATGCTCACCTAGAAACAGAAAACCTGTGATACATAATGGTTATGAGGAATATTAGAGATAATATGGTGTGTGTTCATTGTAATGATTGCCAAAGTTACTCTTCCACTATAATATTGTTTTATTTTGTGTTTTTATTTAGAGAGGAGCTATTGTTGTATATTACTTTGATACAGCTTAAATTATAATGAACTCTGTTTTCTGTTATTTTAGTGACATCATTATGTCATGCCTACTGCGGTTGGGCCGTTGAATTTCAAATCAGTGTCTGACTCAGTGAGCTGGAAAATACATCTCTTGTCAAGCACTGAATTAATTAAGAAATTTTAAGATTTATTACACCTCTCAAACGTGAATAGTGATTTCTCTCCAACATATACCATGTACAGTATAGTGTTGTTCAAACGTTGGTGATATTATTGTGTTTAATTAAAAGTGAAGTGTGTTTACGTTAGTATTTTTTTTTATTTATTTTTTTTTTT
>NC_090750.1:99438166-99450666 GCF_036898095.1 Palaemon carinicauda
GAGTAATGTTTAATAGGATCAAGGATAAAACAGAGAATGCAATCTTAGAAATACAGGGTGGTTTTAGAAGAGGTAGGGATTGTATGAATCAGATTTTTACAGTAAGGCAGACATGCGAGAAATATTTAGCAAAAGGTAAGGAGGTGTATGTTGCATTTATGGATCTGGAGAAAGCGTATGATAGAATTGATAGGGAAGCAATGTGGAATGTGATGAGGTTATATGGAGTCGGTGGAAGGTTGTTGCAAGCAGTGAAAAGTTTCTACAAAGGTAGTAAAGCATGTGTTAGGATAGGAAATGAAGTGAGTGATTGGTTTCCAGTGAGAGTGGGGCTGAGACAGGGATGTGTGATGTCACCGTGGTTGTTTAACTTGTATATTGATGGAGTGGTGATAGAGGTGAATGCTCGAGTGCTTGGACGAGGATTAAAACTGGTAGACGAGAATTACATGAATGGGAGGTAAATCAGTTGTTGTTTGCGGATGATACTGTACTGGTTGCAGACACAGAAGAGAAGATTGACCGATTAGTGACTGAATTTGGAAGAGTGTGTGAGAGAAGGAAGTTGAGAGTTAATGTGGGTAAGAGTAAGGTTATGAGATGTACGAGAAAGGAAGGTGGTGCAAGGTTGAATGTCATGTTGAATGGAGAGTTACTTGAGGAGGTGGATCAGTTTAAGTACTTGGGGTCTGTTGTTGCAGCAAATGGTGGAGTGGAAGCAGATGTACGTCAGAGAGTGAATGAAGGTTGCAAAGTGTTGGGGGCAGTTAAGGGAGTAGTAAAAAATAGAGGGTTGGGCATGAATGTAAAGAGAGTTCTATATGAGAAAGTGATTGTACCAACTGTGATGTATGGATCGGAGTTGTGTGGAATGAAAGTGATGGAGAGACAGAAATTGAATGTGTTTGAGATGAAGTGTCTAAGGAGTATGGCTGGTGTATCTCAAGTATATAGGGTTAGGAACGAAGTAGTGAGAGTGAGAACGGGTGTAAGGAATGAGTTAGCAGCTAGAGTGGATATGAATGTGTTGAGGTGGTTTGGCCATGTTGAGAGAATGGAAAATGGCTGTCTGCTAAAGAAGGTGATGAATGCAAGAGTTGATGGGAGAAGTACAAGAGGAAGGCCAAGGTTTGGGTGGATGGATGGAGTGAAGGAAGCTCTGGGTGATAGGAGGATAGATGTGAGAGAGGCAAGAGAGTGTGCTAGAAATAGGAATGAATGGTGAGCGATTGTGACGCAGTTCCGGTAGGCCCTGCTGCTTCCTCCGGTGCCTTAGCTGACCGCGGAGGTAGCAGAAGTAGGGGATTCAGCATTATGAAGCTTCATCTGTGGTGGATAATGTGGGAGGGTGGGCTGTGGCACCCTAGCAGTATCAGCTGAACTCGGTTGTATATATATTATGTGTATATGTATATTTGTATATATATAAATATATATATATATATATATACATATATATATGTATGTATATATGTATATATATGTATATATATATATATATATATATATATATATATATATATATATATATATACATATATATTATATATGTATATGTGTAGTATATACAGTATATAATATATATATATATATATATATATATATATATATATATATATATATATATATATATATGTGTGTGTGTGTGTATATATATATATATATATATGTATATATATATATATATATATATATATATATATATATATATATAATCTATTTTTATTGATTTATATGTTAAATGATATAGATTTTCATTACTTATTCAAGAAGAACTTTTTTTTGGATGATAGGTAAACCTTAAATGTCGCATTTTTATTTCTTATTATTACATTAGAAAAAAAAATAAAACTATTATAATGAGAATCTAATAATCTAATATTCTCAGATATGCCGGAATAAGTTCAAACAGCAATTTCTAAAACCTAATGTTTTTCCCTTGTGCAAAATATGCTATCGTAAACAATATCTTTTATTGGTTTTACTCAATTTGCAACCATCATTGGAAAAGCAAAATGCCATATGCCCAAGGGACCCAAAATGAAAAGTTGTCCAGAAGAAAGAAATGAACTGTATAAGTGAGGTAACTAAAATTAGGTATATTGAGGTCAATTTGTTTAAATACCTTATCAAAATAACCATTTTTGTCCAAGTAAAGGCGAAACATATCCGATAGCTTTTCCTAGAAGTATGTTTGGAATTAAGAGCTTTGTCCTTGAAAAGCTACCAATATGTCCCGATTTCACTTACAATTATACTTTGAGTTTTGTTAAGGCTTAGTTTCATTCCCTGTAATTTTCATCGCTCACTGATTTGGCTAGATATCTGTAATTATTATTATTATTATTATTATTATTATTATTATTGTTATTATTATTATTATTATCATTATTATTATTATCATTATTATTATTAGCTAAGCTACAACCCTAGTTGGAAAAGCAAGATGCTATCAGCCCAGTGCGGAAAGGAAATAAGAAAATAAATAAACGATATAAGTAATGAAAATCGAAATGAAATATTTTAAAAATATTAACAACATTAAAAAAGATATTTAATATATAAACTATATATATATATATATATATATATATATATATATATATATATATATATATATATATATATAAAAAATTCTACTGATTCTTTCCACAACTTGGTAACAGCTGGAATAAAACTTGTAGAATACTGTGTAGTATCGAGCCTCGTGATGGAGAAGGCCTTGCTATTAGAATTAACTACATACCTAGTATTACAAACTAAGGGATTTAGTAACTAGAGGTTCACATTTAGAAGACATGAGGAATGAAAGGAGACTGGTATCATTAGTATAAGCAGCAATTAGGTTTTCAAGGCAAAACCACTTGTCATACGTATATAATATTAAAATATTACATTCTCGTAGTCTATCAACATCTGCTCTTTGAAATCTATCAGTTAACCAATCAATCAAAGTTTGAAATGAGTCACCAACTGCTCCCTATTCAAGTTTGAAAAAACGCTAAAATCAAGATCAATCATACGAATTTCATGACCACGATCAAGGATATCCCACGAAGATCCATAGCTCCAGGGTCCATGAAAAAGTCAAACGAAAAACTATGGAACAGAGGATTACTTACACAGTAATTCTATTACATTACAAATTGTGATGTATTTTACACGATGGTATAGTTTTTAATAAATATTTTGCTATAATATTAAGGAAGGCAATTCTAACTGTATTCTCTTAGTGCCAAAACGAATATTCCTCTGTCCGAAAATTTCAGCTGCCATACTGTACATGTCTTCTTTTCTGTTTAACATTCAAGGTAAATAGGTCACAATGATCTTGGAGAAAATTATAGTTGTAACATGGAAAACCAATACTAAACATCTTTTGCCATTGCTGTATAATTAACAATTGATATAAATCGTTATACAATAATTATCCTATAGGTGTCTTAAATTATTGATAAATAGAAGTAGCTAATGCCTTTTTTTATCATAAATGATATGAGCCTTTACTTCGTTTTTTTATATGTAATCAAAACCACCAATATTTTTTATTATCACCACAAACTTATGTTGCTAGATTCAGGCAATCTCTTCTAGTTTTCGCAGCGTCATTTATGCCCAACCTTTTCTTCCATCCATCCCTAACCTTTGCCTACCGAAAAGAGACCTTTTCATGATTATTAGGGTAGTGGGTATAAGGGGAGGAAGGGTTAGGGTGCTGAGGAGCCTTTAGAATTTTAGGGCAGGACGGGTTAAGGGCTTAAGCCTCAAGGTGTCTGGTTAGAGCCTCATTAACACAGGTTTCTGGGGTTCTAATTACTCCATTGTCACATGGAATTTGCAATTAGGCCCTTGAGCTTTTGTGTCACCTCCCTCTTTGCCTAATTTAGGATTCTACGTCTTTTTATTGCACTTTTCAGAAATCAAGAATTTCTAGGACTCTAGATTTTATCAAACGTTTTCGGTCTGTCAATTGAGCTTCTTCTGAATCTGTTTTTTGCCTCTTAAAATAGCTTTACTGATGTCCATAAACTGTTGTACTTAATTTCCCTTCTTTATTTCTTTGTACTATAAAATACCCACATGAGAAACTAATATAATTTCATTATAAATGCACAAGAGCATACATAGTAAAGAATATCGAAGAATAGTTAACAATTATAAGAAAACATTAACAATAGAATAAATCTCATTTATAAACTATAAAAGCTTTAAAAAACAAGAGGAGAAGAAATAAGTTAGAACAGTGTGCCCAAGTGTACCCTCAAGCAAGAGAACTCTAACCCAAGACAGTTAGAGGCTATGGTACTGAGGCTATGGCACTACCCAAGACTAGAGAACAATGGAGTGTTCTTCTCCTAGAAGACCTGCTTTCCATAGCTGAATAGTCTCTCCTACCCTTACCAGGAGGAAAGTAGCCACTGAACAACTACATTGCAGTAGTTAACCCTTTGAGCACAGAAGAATTGTTTGGTAATCTCAGTGTTGTCAGATATATGAGGACAAAGGAGAATATGTAAATAATAGGCCATACAATTGGGTGTATATGTAGGCAAAGGGAAAATTAACCGTAACCAGAGAAGGATGCAGTGTAGTATTGTCTGGCCAATCAAAGGACCTAATCACTTTCTAGCGGTAGTATCTCAACCTACTATCTATAAAATTGTTAATTCACCTCGGTACATTTGTATATGAATTTCATTCCCCCTCGAAGCGTAAACGCTATTAGGGGTGCAGATTGCTATGTGGCGTGTCAAGAGTACGTCCTCTGATATTATGCGATATCCTTGAGAGAAATTTGAGGATATTCGCGCCAGGAGTTAGAATTCTGGAGACCTAAAGGTAAAATTCTCTGGGAATATCACTGTAGTACATATATCCACAGGTTTAATTGAATTTTTTTTTTTTTTATTGTGGAGGTAAATTAGTAATTATTTAAAATTTAGAGATAGTCTTAGGCTATTTTTGTGAAACCCTCATAAATAAGTAAAAGCATAATCGTTGTTATGCGTCGTATATTGCAGAAAATGAAAAGCTTTACCAAATCAAATTGGCCTATCGCTTGCGGTCGCTCCACAAGATCAGGTAATTATATTCTAAGAATACCAGAATCCTCCATGTGGGAACTTTCACGCCGAGCATTAACCAATATCCAAAGAAAACTATTCCATTTCGCTTCCATAGAAGAGTAACCTGAGACAAATAGAAGAAATTTTCCTGCGCCAGCACAATCGCAACCCAGGTAGAACATCGTAGGACTTGTCATTGAATTTCACGTTTGAAGTTTTCAGCGTTGGCAGTAGAATATTTTTCATAGTGTATTAAATTTTCTTAAATTATTTTAAAGATTTGTTTTAATGATTGTTTTTATTTGGTATCAATTCTTTTTATTGTTTGTGTACAGTTCACTATATGATAATGAGGAAAGAATTTCCAAGAGTTAATCTAGTATGTCTGTAGTGACCCTGGCATTCTTGTTAATACAGTATATATATATATATATATATATATATATATATATATATATATATATATACATTGTATATATATATATATATATATATATTATATATAACTATATATATATATATATATATATATATATATATATTTATATATATATATATATATTTATATATATATATATATATATATATATATATATTATATATAACTATATATATATTATATATAACTATATATATATATATATATATATATTTATATATATATATATATTATATATAACTATATATATATTATATATATATAACTATATATAAATATATATATATTTATAAAACTATGTATATATATAAATATATATATGTATATATATACATATATATATATATATATATATATATATATATATATATATATATATATATTTATAAAACTATGTATATATATAAATATATATATATGTATATATATATACATATATATATATATATATATATATATATATATATATATAAAACGTGTTTATTATATTTCAAATAAGCCATAAATTTTAATACGTTAAAGTCTGGATTCTCTTAACGACCTTGAGATCAGAGCCCCAGGCAAAATCTCTCAAAGACTATAGTATCTGACCGGCCTGGTTTCGAACCCTGGTCCAGGATACTTGTATGAAAGTGACCTTACTACTTAGCCGAGAAGAAAGAAAAAAGTCAATGACAATTCTATTGTACATATACCTGTCGAATTCAGGTGTTTTGTACTTAGAAAGGCAGCTTCATAGGTTAATAAAGTTTAAGACGAATTTGATTCTATGCGCAAACTGGAATTTAACCCTTATTAACCCTAGAATATCAGCCATGGGAGTGTTATATCTGAGGGTGTCATGGTGATGACGTCATTTCTATTTTACATAGAAGGAGGTAAGCGAGAATGTTATTGGTCGACAATCCCAGAAAACTTTTTTTATCTATTATGCCATCACTGATATGTATATATATATATATATATATATATATATATATATATATATATATATATATATATTTTATATATATATATATATATATATATATATATATATATATATATATATATATACATACATATATATATTCATTAACATTAACGATGATATTAAATTAACATCTAGATCCTTCTAAAATCCCTGTCTGTATTAGCTCAAACTTTGAGATTTACCATCAACATTTCTATTTGGATTTAGCCCCGTTATCTTTGTGCAAGCAGCCTTTGCAAATCCAAGCCTGGAATAAACGTTCCCATTTCCTATTCTCGGAATATGCACTCTTAGTACTTTTACTATTCCCATTTCATACTCTCGGAGTATGCACTCCTAGTACTTTTACTATTCCCATTTCCTATTCTCGGAGTATGCACTCCTAGTACTTTTACTATTCCCATTTCCTATTCTCGGAGTATGCACTCCTAGTACTTTTACTATTCCCATTTCCTATTCTCGGAGTATGCACTCCTAGTACTTTTACTATTCCCATTTCCTATTCTCGGAGTATGCACTCCTAGTACTTTTACTATTCCCATTTCCTATTCTCGGAGTATGCACTCCTAGTACTTTTACTATTCCCATTTCCTATTCTCGGAATATGCACTCCTAGTACTTTTACTATTCCCATTTCCTATTCTCGGAGTATGCACTCTTAGTACTTTTACTATTCCCATTTCATACTCTCGGAGTATGCACTCCTAGTACTTTTACTATTCCCATTTCCTATTCTCGGAGTATGCACTCCTAGTACTTTTACTATTCCCATTTCCTATTCTCGGAATATGCACTCTTAGTACTTTTACTATTCCCATTTCATACTCTCGGAGTATGCACTCCTAGTACTTTTACTATTCCCATTTCCTATTCTCGGAGTATGCACTCCTAGTACTTTTACCATTCCCATTTCCTATTCTCGGAATATGCACTCCTAGTACTTTTACCATTCCCATTTCCTATTCTCGGAATATGCACTCCTAGTACTTTTACTATTCCCATTTCCTATTCTCGGAATATGCACTCCTAGTACTTTTACTATTCCCATTTCCTATTCTCGGAATATGCACTCCTAGTACTTTTACTATTCCCATTTCCTATTCTCGGAATATGCACTCCTAGTACTTTTACTATTCCCATTTCATACTCTCGGAATATGCACTCCTAGTACTTTTACTATTCCCATTTCCTATTCTCGGAGTATGCACTCCTAGTACTTTTACTATTCCCATTTCATACTCTCGGAATATGCACTCCTAGTACTTTTACTATTCCCATTTCCTATTCTCGGAGTATGCACTCCTAGTACTTTTACTATTCCCATTTCATACTCTCGGAGTATGCACTCCTAGTAATTTTACTATTCCCATTTCATACTCTCGGAGTATGCACTCCTAGTACTTTTACTATTCCCATTTCCTATTCTCGGAGTATGCACTCCTAGTAATTTTACTATTCCCATTTCATACTCTCGGAGTATGCACTCCTAGTACTTTTACTATTCCCATTTCCTATTCTCGGAGTATGCACTCCTAGTAATTTTACTATTCCCATTTCATACTCTCGGAGTATGCACTCCTAGTACTTTTACTATTCCCATTTCCTATTCTCGGAGTATGCACTCCTAGTAATTTTACTATTCCCATTTCATACTCTCGGAGTATGCACTCCTAGTACTTTTACTATTCCCATTTCCTATTCTCGGAGTATGCACTCCTAGTAATTTTACTATTCCCATTTCATACTCTCGGAGTATGCACTCCTAGTACTTTTACTATTCCCATTTCCTATTCTCGGAGTATGCACTCCTAGTACTTTTACTATTCCCATTTCATACTCTCGGAGTATGCACTCCTAGTACTTTTACTATTCCCATTTCCTATTCTCGGAGTATGCACTCCTAGTACTTTTACTATTCCCATTTCCTATTCTCGGAGTATGCACTCTTAGTACTTTTACTATTCCCATTTCATACTCTCGGAATATGCACTCCTAGTACTTTTACTATTCCCATTTCATACTCTCGGAGTATGCACTCCTAGTACTTTTACTATTCCCATTTCCTATTCTCGGAGTATGCACTCCTAGTACTTTTACTATTCCCATTTCCTATTCTCGGAGTATGCACTCCTAGTACTTTTACTTTTCCCATTTCCTATTCTCGGAGTATGCACTCCTAGTACTTTTACTATTCCCATTTCATACTCTCGGAGTATGCACTCCTAGTACTTTTACTATTCCCATTTCCTATTCTCGGAGTATGCACTCCTAGTACTTTTACTATTCCCATTTCCTATTCTCGGAGTATGCACTCCTAGTACTTTTACTTTTCCCATTTCCTATTCTCGGAGTATGCACTCCTAGTACTTTTACTATTCCCATTTCATACTCTCGGAGTATGCACTCCTAGTACTTTTACTATTCCCATTTCCTATTCTCGGAGTATGCACTCCTAGTACTTTTACTATTCCCATTTCCTACTCTCGGAGTATGCACTCCTAGTACTTTTACTATTCCCATTTCATACTCTCGGAATATGCACTCCTAGTACTTTTACTATTCCCATTTCATACTCTCGGAGTATGCACTCCTAGTACTTTTACTATTCCCATTTCCTATTCTCGGAGTATGCACTCCTAGTACTTTTACTATTCCCATTTCCTATTCTCGGAGTATGCACTCCTAGTACTTTTACTATTCCCATTTCATACTCTCGGAGTATGCACTCCTAGTACTTTTACTATTCCCATTTCCTATTCTCGGAGTATGCACTCCTAGTACTTTTACTATTCCCATTTCATACTCTCGGAATATGCACTCCTAGTACTTTTACTATTCCCATTTCATACTCTCGGAGTATGCACTCCTAGTACTTTTACTATTCCCATTTCCTATTCTCGGAGTATGCACTCCTAGTACTTTTACTATTCCCATTTCCTATTCTCGGAGTATGCACTCCTAGTACTTTTACTATTCCCATTTCATACTCTCGGAGTATGCACTCCTAGTACTTTTACTATTCCCATTTCCTATTCTCGGAGTATGCACTCTTAGTACTTTTACTATTCCCATTTCATACTCTCGGAGTATGCACTCCTAGTACTTTTACTATTCCCATATCCTATTCTCGGAGTATGCACTCTTAGTACTTTTACTATTCCCATTTCATACTCTCGGAATATGCATTTCTAGTTTTTTCGTCTTGCGAACGCATATATAAAGCCATCAGAATCAAAGGCCCATGGTGTTCCATGAACCAGTTATAAAGCACTGTCAAGTTGATGCTCAAGATACATAGGGACTTTTGATACTAAAGTAGTGTTGTGAGAATGTACAAAATTCATTTTCTCTAGAATAGGTTTTGGATGTTTTACATATATATCTATACGTGATTTATCAAGTAAAATATAGATTTTTACGGGAAACGTAATTCACGAAAAACACTGTTTTTGAGGACCTTGGATATACTGTATTATCGATAGGTAGTGTATTAAACACATTTTATACACTGACTCCAAGGATTAAGTTCAAAACTGAATGATGTCATTCTCTGGTTAGAACCCTCTGCTTAAAAAATGATTATTCCAAATGAGGCCTTCATGCACATATTGTAAATAGAGAGTAGATGACACCAGAAAAGAAATGATAGACATTCTAGTGAAAAAAAGGGGAAAAATTGATTAAAACTCTCTCTCTCTCTCTCTCTCTCTCTCTCTCTCTCTCTCTCTCTCTCTCTCTCTCTCTCTCTCTCTCTCTCTCTCTCTCATGTACGTAAATTAACACCATCTCTGCCCATTAAATTTTGATATATTATCCCTAAAATTTATTTTCCTTCCTATCATCAATTTTATCTAATTAATTTCAGCTTATTTTATTTTAACAATTGATTACTTCCTGGATAATAAATTTCAAACAATTTAGTATAAATACATAGAATTTAAAAATTTTTTCATGTGCTTATATTATTTAACGCGTTTTTGTATAAACGAATTTGCTCGTTACATTCTATTCCTTTTAGATTTGTTATAGACGAATTTACTGTGTTCTTTCCTGCATATGAGAGTTTTGTCCAGAAACACGAAGTGTGTTCTATTTTTAGCTACCTCCCTCAAACCTGACACTGATTTTATTATGAAGAAATTATATTTTCTCTATATATCTTGTTTCATAAATGACAAATCTCAACTCACGCTGCTGTTTTCCTAGCTATTTTCGTCATGTGGTTCGAACTGATATGGTTCCAGAATTGCTGATGACTGATACTCGTTATCTTCTACATGTTATTCGTTTATATTATACAAATTTATCGAAAAAAATCACTTATCTACGCTGTGTTCAATGTATGAATCCATTTTCACGTGGTTAGCGAAGAGCAAACAAACTGGCTAGCATACTCAAGTTGTCTCTCAGTGACGTCACACAATGGCGGCGGCAGCCTTTACCAAATCTTGCAAGTCTAGTTGACGACTGTACTGACTGATGTAATTAATCTTATCAACAAACAAAAATGCGACCGAATGTCTATTAATTTATGGCTCCGAGTGAATTATAAATCAATTTTATTTATTTTTTTGTTTAGTTATTATGGGCATGTTAGCCCAAATTAAATTTTTTGTATCCCCCTTGTTCTAAATCCCAGCCAGCGACCATCTTTCTGTTGTCGGTCAATTCCTGCCGTGAATGCCACACGTAGAAACAAAAGTAAATAAATCATAGACCTAAATGTCTACGCTTGGTCTACTGGCTCAGATTGATGTGATGGGAAGTTTGGGTAAAGGATGTTAGAGGGTTCTAGGTGAGGAGAAGAAAAACATTTATGGGGGGGGGGAGTGTAGTTTTGAGGTGATTTTTTAGAGCCAGCGTTTATTGTCAGGAAGAGGGAAAATAAAGAGGAAAGTAGGGAGTAATATTAAAACAGACTGAATGAATGCTGCATATAAGAGAGAGAAAGGTAATTTTCAGATGATTTTTATGCTGTGTATCAACACAATTATAGGATTTAAGGTAAAAAGGATTATTAATGGTTAGATAACGGTAATATATTCTAGATTTTGCGTTGAGTAAAAGAGTAGGTATTTTAATATAAATAAAGGATATTGAGAGAGAGAGAGAGAGAGAGAGAGAGAGAGAGAGAGAGAGAGAGAGAGAGAGAGAGAAGATTATGAGATAGTTTGCCTCATAGACTCGCTTCTTGAAGTATCTACTTGGTGGGTGCTAGGATGATATTTAACCAGCTGTGATGACAAAAAGTCAGTGTTGTAAATAGTGGCGAGTGGAACAGAATTTTTTGAAGAACATACTTATGTTATATAATTTATTTCACTCTCTTCTTTCGGGGGCCAGAAGTACAATATTCTTTTGATTAGAATAACATTTAGTGTCCTCCTTTCTAGGCATTGCCAGAAAAAAAGGCGAAATTGTGAAAGGTTAATAGTGTTTTTTTCACGTTTGAGGTTTCTTTTTTAATCATTTTACGTTACTTTACAAATCCATCCATTTACAATGGATAAGGTATCCACAGCAGATATATATATATATATATATATATATATATATATATATATATATATATATATATATATATATATATATATACAGTATACAGTATATCATAGAGTAATACTTGCAGGTAGTAGGTTAGCCAGGGCACCAGCCACCCGTTGAGATACTACCGCCAGAGAGTTATGGGGTTCTTTTACTGGCCAGACAGTACTACATTAGATCCTTCTCTCTGGTTATGGTTCATTTTCCCTTTGTCTACATTTACATCGAATAGACTAGCCTATTCTGTACAGATTCTCCTCTGTCCTCATACACCTGACAACAATGAGATTACCAAACAATTCCTCTTCACTGAAGGGGTTAACCATTGCACTGTAATTGTTCAGTGGCTACTTTTCTCTTTGTAAGGGGAGAAGAGACTCTTTATTTATGGTAAGCAGCTCTTCTAGGAGAAGGACACTCCAAAATCAAACCATTGTTATCTAGTCTTGTGTAGTGCCATAACCTCTGTACCATGGTC
>NC_090750.1:99455666-99458166 GCF_036898095.1 Palaemon carinicauda
CAGCCTTTAACAGCCGCAGGAAGGACACTTCTGAGTACCAAACATTCAAAGGAAAATATCAAATTTGAAAATTAGAAGTCCTTTCTGTCGCCATAAGAAGATTTAAAGTATAAATTAAAGGAAAAATATTCATAGGTAATTGAATACTTATGATGCGATTTTAGATTCAGCATAGCTCCTCCCTCCCCCCCCCCTCCCGGAGTTTGCCAGATTCAGATCATTTGGCAGCTGTTAAAGAAAGTTTCACCAACATAGATGACATAATTCTTGGCCAAAAGGTCCCAAGCATATAGTCATTGCCCATACATATCGTCCTTAAGAAGGATGGTTTCCTGTGCCCTTTTGGGGACTATAGGTATCTGAACATGAAGACAGAACTGAATCGTTGACTACTACTTGCACAAAGTGAAGGTGTTTTCCACTCTCGTCCTCTTGAAGGGGTATTATCAGGTGTCCATGAACCCAGAAGACATCCCCAAGAACGCCAACACCACCCTCAATTATACCTGCTTTGGCCTTTGTAATGCTGGGGCCACTTTTCAACACCTCATGGATGGTATTTTAGGGGGCCTCCCATCCTGCATATGTTATATGGATGGCATACTTTTGTTTTTTCCCTCTAAAGTGGAACACCTTGGTCACATACGAATCGTTCTCGACCGCCTTCAACAGAACAGCCTTGTAGTCTGGTACGACAAATGTCCCTTTAACTCCAACGAAGTTTTGTTTTTAGGGTATCGCATCACTCCCAAAGGTGTCCACCTACTTCCATGAGAAGGTATCACCTGTTTAGAATTTCCCCATGCCCTCGACCGTCAAAACACTTCAGGAATTCTTGGGCATGGCGAACTATTATTACCGGCTCCTGCCAGTCATCGCCGCCATGCTTGGCCCCCTCTACACCTCCCTCAAAGGCAAGCCAAAAGGCCTGAAATAGGGTTCTCTTTTGGAAACTGCCTTATGTAACGCAGAGAATAGCCTGTCAATGGCTGCTGCTCTCACCTTCCCCGTGCTACATGCCCTTCTCCTTCTCTCCACTGATGGTGCAGTACTCAAGCAGAAGGTCAATGGCTCGGTCCACCAACCAGCCTTTATCTACCCTACCTTTTGACTGCGTATTGCTGGAGGTATATTTGGCTGTCCACATGGTTTATCTCGTCAGTCCGTCACCTGGTCCGCCCATCTTCACTGACATCTCTCTGCCCTGGCTGAATACAAAAGCACCCTTCAACACGTACCAAGGAAAATGAATCCCGTTGCCAATGCCTTGTCAAAAGTTACATAGACCGCCATTCACCTGGAATTGGATTATAACACCAACAAAAAGATCCCAAGTACCAAGCATGCAGGACATGCAATGACTACAATTGGTTTACTCAGCTTCCCTGGGTCCTACTGCGATTAATGACCACTCCTAAGGACGCCCTGGATGTATCGGCAATTAAATTTCTTTCTGCAACCTCCTCTGATAATTTCCAGCAGCTGCGTCACATTGTGGGAAAATTTACTCCATGCTGCCAGACTTACAAGGCCTCAACAAAGAAACATGTGCAGAACGATTTATACACCGCAACGGATGTCTTCCTGCTCACCGAGACTAGCAAGCCACCGCTGATGCCTCTTACATAGGCTTATTCCTCGTGATCGATTGCAAATGAGGCTGGTTCTCCATTAACCACCTAAAACTTGCATATCTCCAGCAAGATGATCTACGTACAGTTCCCCTTTCTAGGGAAGGGTGCCCTATTTCACATTTGTCTTTTCTAGTGGGGAGCCATATACCGTACGTGTTTCATACACGCTCATACACCGTGATGATATTGCTTTTTTTATCTCTCGCGTTCTTCCGCACTGATAACAGAAAAAAACCTGTTTATGTTTGCCGTTGCATGTTTCATATCGTTTGAATTATTGTGCCATTGTTACCCTCAACTGTGTATATAAGCTCTTGATCAATTGAAGCACTTACATTCATTTTGCCTCTTAATACCTAGCAAACTATTATTATTATTATTATTATTATTATTAAATAAGTGAATTGAATAACGTAATACTTCAAGAAACGAATTAGTCTCTTTTGTCTCCCACAAGCGTAAAATATTATTTGTACCTTCTTTTCTTTTAAAAAGGAAAGCCCAATAGCATCTGCATTAATTTGTGATAATTACTCTAGAGTGGGATTTTGTTCCCTCTAAATACTGAAGAATTTCAAGACTTGAACAAAACAAACACAAAGTCCCTCTTGTTGCTTGTGTCACAGACATCACATGATCCAGGACTAACATCCTGTTCTAACGGCCTTATCTCTCTTGGTTAAATTTCATGAAAATAAGCTACTACAACAGCAGAGAGCCAGAAAAAAAGTAAGTAACTCTCTAGATATTTCTTAATTTGGCCATGGTTTGCCGTTCCCTCTGCATCCAGTGGCGTCTCGTGGCTAAAATCAGTGAGGGTGCTGGTCCAAAAATGTGTAGGTTTGTTTTAATATTGTGTGGAAGGA
>NC_090750.1:99465666-99480666 GCF_036898095.1 Palaemon carinicauda
CCAATTAGAACATGCTAGTGTTTCACCATGTGTGGGAATCAGAGGCAAACTGAATTAGCGTCTGCTCAACCATTCAAGCTCCAACATCTGTCTCTTGCCGTGCCACCCAAGATGCCATTAAATATGGTACAGTAAATCTCAAAACTTAACACAGTACTGTATAGCTGAATAATTGTGTTTCCTAGAGATATGATTAGAATCAGCGTGTTGATAGAGGAAATAAGTTAAATCTTTTGGGGTGCGCGGTCAATATCCCGAATGAGATTTGTGCACGGGCTAGTGGAAACCAATATAGTCTCTGATCGGGTGAGCTGCCCAGATTAAGCACACTAAGCATGGAAGGGCTGAGTTTCCTAGACTAAGGAGGAAGTCCTGGCCGCCTTTGTGGTCTATATTGTGACTGTTAACGTTGAATAACTGATGGCTATAGTGGAAATGTTGTGAAATTGTTATGTGACATTTAATGCTGTGTTGAGCGATTTTTTATACTAAAGTATTATTCATTTAGTACATATTTGGAACATATTCACTTGGTATATAAGGTTTATTTTTGGGCTTGATGGAGCAGATTTACATGGAATTACTGATTGTTAAAGAAAAAATGTTTTGAAATTGTTGGTATGTTAGGTAAGCCTAGTACCATACTATTGTAGTCTTGTGCGTTTTTCATTATGATAGTGATGATTATAACACATACCGCCAGATCCCGTTTACTCTGTCTGTTGTGAAGGACATTGTGTACTGTATAAACCTCTATGCCAGGCAGAAGGATGTTGCCTGTTCCTTCTCCACTGACATCCCTGAAATAATGGAGTTTATTAGCATCATCATTTACATTGGCATCACACACATCCCTAGTATTGAGGAGTTGCTGGTCATATTTGACCAGGGTGCAGCAGTTGGCGGAGGTGATGTCATCGAAAAGAATGGTCTCTTATCAAGTTCAATAACAATGAGAAAGCTTGGACTACCATTGACCTATTGTTAAGAGTCATTTACTCTTTATTGCTGTGACCAGGGTGTTCATGAAGGTAGCAAAAGCACCCATGCAGTCGGTGGATGATGTCATAGTAGCCTACTGTAGAAGGGGTTTAAAGCCGGATTCTGGTGGCTATACATACAAAGCATGCTATTTTGCAAGTCTAGCGCTAATGGCTTTATTCATGACATCCTCCTCGACCAGGGCGAGACCACATCCTCCAGTAACCCGACTAGTCTCTCAGAGTAAGATTCTGCACTTGTCAAGACCTTAAAGAAACCACATCAGTCTGCTATCTATGCAGGCAATTGGTTCACCAGTATTAGCCTCGTAGAGTACTTCAAGGACCATCAGGACTTGCTTTATTTATTTATTACATCTTGTTATGGCTAGAATTTTCTATGCCAGTTATTGATGTTGGATAAAATGTAAAATGCATCAAACTCCTTACCCTTATTTCTATATGAGTTTTTGCATACTTTTTAATATTATTTTATTACCAACCTTACCCTCACATCTTCCCAGACTCTACTCCTACCATCATAAAGGAATACCTAGTATGCCATAATCTTCTTTTCTAGAAGTCTTATTTTAGTTTTGACTAAATTTTTAAATGATCTTCCTTATGAGATAGTTGAATATGTGTAACATCAGAAGTTCAAACTTATTACAGACGTTATTGTTTTATTTCGATATTACGTTCAATGGTTTCGCCGTTATTTATTTAACGGTGTATTTATCTCAATACACATGTTATTTCTCTCTTAGAGATTATTCTTTACTTCACTCCTTCTTTTCCGCACTACTGTAAATTGTTTCCCTGTCTGGGGCCTTATGCTTAATAATAATAGTAATAATAATAATAATAATAATAATAATAATAATGATATTATAATAATTTAAGAAGAAGAATAATAAGAATAATGATAATAATAATAATAATCCAATTCTCCCTCATTTATTATTATTTTTTCCCACATCTGGGTTTGCAATTACACTTATTTCGTTATATATGCTCATGTTATTTTTCAACTTATATCTTTGTAGATGCTTTCGAACCCTTATACCAGCTAACATAATCTTTTCTCATAATTCCTACATAAGCAAAATTTTCTTTCCGAACTTTTGCCATTTCTGAATCCATTCCAATACATTTCCTTATCCCACAAATTTGTAAGTAGATTTATAGTTCTTTCTCTGACACCTTGCGTTACTTTGTCCATTAAGACGTCGAAAGATCATAAATATATAACATCAAACCATTGTTCTCTATTCTTGGGTAGTGCCATAGCCTGTGTACCATGGTCTTCCACTGTCTTGGGTTATAGTTCTATTGCTTGAGGGTACATTTGAGTACACTATTCTATCTTATTTTTCTTTCTATTGTTTTGTTAATTTGTTTATAGTTTATATAAGAGATGTTTATTTTAATGTTGTTACTCCTAAAATATTTCATTTTCCTCTTTTCCTTTCCCCATTGGGCTATTTTCCCTGTTGGGGCCCTTGGCCTTATAGCATCCTGCTTTTCCAACTAGGGTTGTAGCTTAGCAAGTAATGATAATAATAATGATAATAATACCCTTATCACAGAACCCCTTGCACATCACATCACATCACATATACGTGTGCGCGCGCTTGAGGGAATTAAGGTTTGAGAAAGCAATTTGTACGTGTGTAATTCGCGAGTATTCTTATATAGGTGTATTTTATTAGCTAATTGAGAAATCGTGAAATTTACTCCTGAATAATACGTTTTATCCGTTTTATTTTCATTTTTGTTCGACGCGAAAAGCGAGAAAAAGAACTGAATAAACAAAGTGATATTCGGAACTTGACATTCAAATCATTTTAAATATTGCATGTTGTACAAAGTGCAGCGGAGTGCAACCAAACTGCATTTTAAGCCCTTAAAAGTTATTGCTATACCCACGACTCAAATCCTTTGGAGATTATGGGATGACACTCACATGTTTTCATCTCTCTCTCTCTCTCTCTCTCTCTCTCTCTCTCTCTCTCTCTCTCTCTCTCTCTCTCTCTCATACGAAAATTGTTATTGGCAGTCTCTTTTAACCCTTCCCCTCGCTTGTCGGTTGTCGGCCTCTACCTGGTATTTTAAAGTGTGTGACTTTTCCCGAGTTTTCCTTTATCTCTGTTATCTCAGATATTTATTAAATTCGTCTGTTTTATCGCTTCAAGGTATTTGTCCGTTAGGCAGAAACATATAGGAATATATATATGAATATATAAACATATATATATATATATACATATATATTTATATATATATATATATATATATATATATATATATATATATATATAATGTATATGTTATGTATGTATTACATATGTATATACAGTATATGATAAATTTTGCAAATTTAATCGTGTTTTTCATATTTCAAATAAGCCATATATATTAATACATTATAGTTTGGATTCTCTTAATGACCTCGGGATCAGAGCTTCAGGCGAAATCACTCAAAGACTATAGTATCTGACCGGCCGGGTTTCGAACCCTGGTCCAGCATACTTGTATGACATTGACCTTACTACTTAGCCACGAAGAAAGATAAAAGTCCATGACAATTCTTTTGTACATATACCTGTCGAATTCAGGTTTTTTGTACTTAAAATTGAAATCAACCCATCTTCACCATCGTATCTAATTGGTAGATTTGTGACTTGGCTTTCGATTAATGATAAATTTTGCACATTTAAACCTGGATCCGACAGAAAGAGTTGTCCTTGACTTTTACCTTTCTTCGTGGCTAAGTAGTAAGGTCAATGTCATACAAGTATCCTGGACCAGAGTTCGAAACCCGGCCGGTCAGATACTATAGTCTTTGAATGATTTCTCCTGGGGCTCTGATCCCGAGGTCGTTAAGAGAATCCAGACTTTAATGTATTAATATATATGGCTCATTTGAAATATGAAAAACATGATAAACTTTGCAAAAAATACCACAAGATAATGAAGCCTAAAGTTTTCAGGTGATTTAATAAACTTCAATTGAAAATTATGTTTACTAATAACTACAAAATATATTCGTTTTGTTATTGAAAGGCAATAGTTAAAGACGAAAAATAAGCACATGTTTAATACAACTGAATTTTACTGTTAGTCATTAATGTATCAAATCCCTCTAATTGTCAAGTCCATTCATCTTAAATATTCCAAATAATACAATGTAATCACTCCACTTATTAGAAAAGTAATGTATTAGCCCGTGTAGGTAGTAGGTTGACTTAGCATTAGCCAACCGTTAAGAAACTACCGCTAGAGAGTTATGGGGTCCTTTGAGTGGCCAGACAGTACTAAATTGGATCATTCTCTCTGGTTACGGTTCATATTCCTTTGCCTACACACACGCCAAATAGTCTGGCGTATTCTTTACAGATTCTCCTCTCTCTTCATACACCTAAAAACAACGAGATTACCGAACAATTCTTCTTCACCCAAGGGGTTAACTACTGCACTGTAATTCTTCAGTGGCCATTTTCCTATTGGAAAGGGTAGAAGAGACTCTTTAGCTATGGTAAGCAGCTCTTCTAGGGGGAGGACACCATTGTTCTCTAGTCTTGGGTAGGGCCATAGCCTCTGTACCCTGCTCTTCCGCTGTCTTGAGTTAAAGTTCTCTTGCTTGAGGGCACACTATTCTATCTTATTTCTCTTCCTCTTGTTTGGTTAAAGTATTTATAGTTTATATAGGAGGTATTTTTTTTTTAATGTTACTGTTCTTAAAATATTTTATTTTTCCTCGTTTCTTTTCCTCACTGGGGTATTTTTCCTAATGGAGCCCCTGGGGTTTTAGCATTCAGCTTTTCCAACTAGGGTTGCAGGCTAGCAGTGAATGGTAATAGTAAAAATAACTCCAAAACTGAGCAAAGCAAAATTGGCTAAAGCCTCTTTGGATCCCAATTAACAGACCCAAACGGTGTCTGTTGCTGGGGAATCCTCATCATGCGACCAAGGTTAGAGGTAATCAGTTACTGCTCCTGGGCTGTGAACGCTTTTTTTTTTTTTTTTTTTTTTTTTTTTTTTTTTCATGATTTGCTTGTGAAAAGATACTTTGTCAAACATATATTCTTATAAGATTTATAGTAAAAGATCATCATATTACGGACTGTATGTGAGTGAATTTATGTTCGCGTAAGGTCAAAGGAATGTCGTCGATTTTTTCCATATTGCAAATGTTTCAAGTATTGAAGAAATTAAGTTGATATATTTACATATCAGGCTTTAAAATTCCTTGAATTACCACTTATTTATCGGAATAAAGATGGAAAAAGCAACCTTCCTGTGACTGAAAGACAATAAACAACTGTAAATACATACATACATACATATACCAAAGGCACTTCCCCCAATTTTGGGGGGTAGCCGACATCAACAATGAAACAAAACAAAAAAGGGGACCTCTACTCTCTACGTTCCTCCAGCCTAACCAGGGATTCAGCCGAGTTCAGCTGGTACTGTTAGGGTGCCACAGCCCAACCTCCCACATTATCCACCACAGATGAAGCTTCATAATGCTGAATCCCCTACTGCTGCTACCTCCGCGGTCATCTAAGGCACCGGAGGAAGCAGCAGGGCCTACCGGAACTGCGTCACAATCGCTCGCCATTCATTCCTATTTCTAGCACGCTCTCTTGCCTCTCTCACATCTATCCTCCTATCACCCAGAGCTTTCTTCACACCATCCATCCACCCAAATGATTTCACATAATCATTCACGGAAAGATCAGGGTCATTTTCAAGGTCATCGTTATTGGCATGCTAGAAAAAAAACTAATTCCTCTTGTGAACAACATAGGCAGTACAATTACCCCTCGCCATTTTTTATAATGAGGAAAAGCTAATTAGACATTGAAGCAACCCTTAATTTCAAAGCAATGAAAAGAACAAAGGAAAACTCTTCGATAGACGTTTATAGCTTTCACTAGTGAGTTAGAGTGGTGATGAGCTTTAATGAGTGTAAGGCTATTCATACTCTTTAAAACGTTATGATTGAGATAAAATTAGAAAGAAAAAGTTTAAGTATCATTGTAGGGAAGAATCTCTAAAATAAACGTATTATTATTATTATTATTATTATTATTATTATTGTTATTATCATTATTATTGTTGTTGTTATTATCATTATATTTATTATTATCATTATTATTATTATGATTATTATTATTGTTATTATTATTATTTTTATTATTATTATTATTATTATTATTATTATTATTATGTAGAAGCGATCTCTCTCTCTCTCTCTCTCTCTCTCTCTCTCTCTCTCTCTCTCTCTCTCTCGGATCCTCAACATTCTTCTGTAAACCATAATTCAGCTGGATTTTATTTTTATTTTCTACGTGTCAAACAAAATGGTTTCCACCATATTTGGGTTTCGATAATGAGTAAACATATTTAATAGATCTATTTTTTTTTTTCGAGTACCAAATAAGATTTTGCAACAGACTCCTATTAAGTTTCGACGGTTCAGTTAATACGGTGACACAGAATATAACTTCGAAAAGGCAAAACCGAACATACAGAATCAAAATGACACTAGAACAATTGCTCGATGATTGCCTATTCGTGTAATTACGGAAAGCATAAAACCGTAAACAGGAAGTAAAATTTTGATTTTTCCTGTTGGTTTAAAGGAGCAATTTGGTTTCAATGCACATTACAATTTACGCAAAGAATGGCGGAATTTGAAAAAGTAAAATTTTGATTTGTCATGTTGGTTTTAAGGAGCAATTGGGTTCCAATGCACAATACAATCTGCTCAAAGAATGGCGGAATTTGGAAAAGAAAAAAAAAAGTTTTACGAAAATCCTCTGAACAATCTTAGTTGTGATATTTCTAAGATAATAACTATACACATTTTTTTTAATGAGGCGCATTTGCACTGACTCGCAGAGGTGCCCTATTAGCTCGGAAAGGTTTCCTACTATCTGATTGGTTAGAATTATCTTGTACAACCAATCAGCGAGCCGGAAACTTTTCCGAGCTGAAAGGGCACCCCTAGGAGTCGGTGTAAATCTGCCTCACTAAAAAGAATTGACTATAGATCTTTACTCGCATCCTCAAAAACGTTTAGCAACAAATATACCGTTTCTGTTATTGTTACGAATGTATGATAATTAATCCAAACTGTAATTGTCCGTCATTGTAATGGAAAATGCGCCCCATCAGTCTGTTCGCAACTTAACATAGGAAAAAAAATCTGAATATCTATTGATTCGTATTACATTTTCTCTTCATCTTAAATTTCCTACATTGTGTTGAAGGGAATAAGCATTATAGTACATTTCTTTTAGCGATGCATATTTGCACCGACTTGCAGCGGTGCCCTTTTAGCTCGGAAAAGTTTCATGATCGCTGATTGGTTAGAATTATCTTGTCCAACCAATCAGCGATCCGGAAACTTTTCCGAGCTAAAAGGGCACCGCTGCAAGTCGGTGCAAATATGCATCGCTAAAAGAAATGGACTATAGTTCAAACCAGTATTAGTGTAAGCTTCATAGGGTTGTGGTAGCCTAAAGCTACTCGCATAATCTAATAGTAAAGCTCTTGTCAACTCAACCGCAGACGTATTAATGGATATCAATACAAAAAAAATGTTACACAATTTTTTTTTTAAGGAACAACAACAAAAACATTAAGGATAATTATTGCAGTACTTTTGCCAGATTAGTCATATAGAGGTACATTACCCTAATATCTTGAAATAAAGGAAGATAGCAAGAGGCAGTTTATCTCTCGATAGTGAAAACTGATCGAGTTGAATATATTATATTATAGTATAGTATATTATATTTGTTGCTGATAGTTTTTTTGGAATGCGAATAGATTCTACAATTTTACATAAATCGTAAATCGGGGTGATATATTTTTTTTTTTTCAATAGACTTGCCCAACATTTCGAGGAATACAAAAGGTTCGTTACTATTTGCGTCTTTTCGTCCTTATTTGATAAGGTGCACTATTGATTGCAATTAAAGAGAAATGAGCGACACTTAACAGTTTTATCTTTTGATTTTGTTAAATTTATTTTCATGATGTATATGGTAAATGCCTTTCACATTACCGGTATGAAGTCGGTTTTTTGGACAGACTTAAAAAAAAAAGCGACTCTCTCTCTCTCTCTCTCTCTCTCTCTCTCTCTCTCTCTCTCTCTCTCTCTCTCTCGGATCCTCAACATTCTATTGTAAACCATAATTCAGCTGCATTTTATTTTTATTTTCTACCTGTCAAACAAAATGGTTTTCTCCATATTTGGGTTTCGATAATGAGCTACATAATAATGATAATAATAATAATAATAATAATAATAATGATAATAATAATAATAATAATAAAAATGATAATAATAATAATAAGTTTATTTTGGTGATTCTTCCCTACGATGATACTTAAACTTTTTCTTTCTAATTTTATCTCAATCATAACGTTTTAAAGAGTATGAATAGCCTTACACTCATTACAGCTCATCACCACTCTACTCTAACTCACTAGTGAAAGCCATAATATTGCATATCTGACAGACAGGAAACGACGAAAGGTATATCTCCTGTAATTAGCGTATCCAGTCAGCCATTTCTTGTGTCCAAGTGTCAGGCGTGCAATAGAAAAATGATCTCCAGTATTTCTCTCTCTCTCTCTTCTCTTTTCCGTCAATAAGCCACAGCACTTTCTACCTCTCTGTAACTCTCTTTCGCCTACCTGACCCCTCTTTCCTCCCTCCCCTCCCCTCCCCTCCCTCACTTAACCTGAGGGTTCCACCTACTCATCTGTCCTTTTCCTCTTTAAATCCGACCGGCCTTGCACAACTCTGAGAAGTAACCATGCATGAAATTCCCTCACGGTTACATTTCTCATCTTGATTTATACAGTATATATATATATATATATATATATATATATATATATATATATATATACACATGCGTGTGTGTGTGTATTTGATAAAGTTTTCGGGTATCGCTTTACGCTGGCACTCTTTAAGCATCTTCCTCACGTTTTACGATCTCTCTCTCTCTCTCTCTCTCTCTCTCTCTCTCTCTCTCTCTCTCACACACACACACACACACACACACACAAATATACATAGCTGACATTGTCGACGGCAGTTTTATCAATATTTGGGATTTTCTCAAGCTAATCATTCCCTACTTCCACCACCTTTTGGGAAATGGCCCGATTCTGTCGTCCCTTTGATATCAATTGAAAACTATCTATAATGCACAAGTCTCTCTCTCTCTCTCTCTCTCTCTCTCTCTCTCTCTCTCACACACACACACACACACACACACACACACACACACACACACACACACACACAAATATACACAGCTGACATTGTCGACGGCAGTTTTATCAATATCTGGGATATATTCACAATCTAATTATTCAGCATCTCCTGGGAAATGACCCAATTTTGTGGCCCCTTCAATATCAACTGATGAATATCTATAATGAGCAGCTCTCTCTCTCTCTCTCTCTCTCTCTCTCTCTCTCTCTCTCTCTCTCTCTCTCACATCTTGAAAGAAGACTATTAGCCAATACAATGGGATTGCTTCTGTGACGGGCCGAGAGAAGGTTGTGAACTCAAAGGCAGTATGAAAGCAACTGAGTTAATTTATTAAAGAACACTCTCCTTTATATACAAAACCTCAAGGCAACAGGAAATTTCATGTTCGAAAGACAGACAATGTTACAGAAGAGAAAAGCAGACATGTTTATTCTGGTTCTTTTTGTGCGAGGGAATAGCGAAGATACAAGCATAATATATACAAAATGAATTATGTACGTCGTGTGACACACGGTTGGTACACTTCACTGTTCATCTTTAGGGTTTGTTTTGTTTCCATTTTGCTAATGAAAAGGTCAATAGCGGGGCGTGATAAACCTGATGGAAATGATGTGTGAAATGAATGGGATTTAAAAGAATAAATATTGCTTCTTTATTTGAAAAAAATATAGTTCGAATAGACCTTTTCAAAATTCTAGTGGTAGAATGACAGCTAACGAAGTGAATACTTTTCAATGCAAAATTCCTTTATTAATTCATATTCCTGGCAAGAAATTTCCTTAAAGCATATCGTTTTAATATATTTTGTTTATTTTTGGCTATCCAAAAATGTAAGACGTTCAAGAAAAGAACCATAGTAGATATTGATCAAATATCACTAAAAACGTACGCAGTAGAGAAGCAACAGGATTTAAAAAAAAAAAAAAAAAAAAAAAAGCCTTGCAAGGTCTGTAGGTAATATACAAATATACAGTAATTTAGGCGAGACATGACATTGAATGTCAGTTACAATTGGCCCAGTAAAATAATGCTTTTGCTCATAACACCTGAGGAAAAACAAAAGGCTGAAATGCCCACATGTAGAATAATAACAAAATATGATAACATCTTCAGAAACCTTGTAGAAACTGCATCAGTAGCCTACAGCTGCAAAATCTAAATGGTAATCAAATGGTTAGGTTAGGTTAGGCTTTTCCTCATTTGAACCATCACCACAAGCGTTATGACTGTTGTAGTCAGAAAAACGCTTATGTAGCTTTTTTTTCGTAAAAATGGGTTTTTCGTGTAATATACTCAATTGGTTGTATGTAGTTCCCTTAGAAATGGCCCCACCAAAAAACAAAAGACCTAACGCTCCCTTCTTCCATATTTCCACTGGAAATAAACTTAGCATACATTACTAAATATTTACAGTATTACATATACTGTATATATATATATATATATATATATATATATATATATATATATATATATAATATATATATATATATATATATATAATATATATATAATATATATGAATATATATATGTATATATATATGTATATATATATACTGTATATATACATATATATGTGTATATATATATATATATATATATATATATATATATATATATATATATATATATATATATACACAGTATATGTATGTATGTATATATATCTCTATATATATATATATATATATATATATATATATATATATATATATATACAGTATATGTATGTATGTATATATATCTCTATATATATACATTTATATATTATATATTGTATAATATATATATATATATATATATATATATATATATGTATGTATGTATCCAGACATATATATCATATATATATATATATGTATATATATTATATATATACACATATAAATACTGTATATATATACGCACATAAATACAAACCATAGATTCTCTCTACCTCGGGATCAGATGTTGAACGTGTACCAGCCGTGTTTCACACAATTGTACATAATTCCTTTTGTATATATTATGCTTGTATCTTCCCTCTTCCCTCGCACTAAAACGAACATGAAAATTCATGTCTGGTTTTTTCTCTGTGATATTGTCTGTCTTGTGAACTTGTTATGTCCTGTTGCCTTGAGGTTTTGTATATAAGGAGAGTGTTCCACATTAATATAACTCAGTCGTTTCCAATCTGCCTTTGAGTTCACATCCTTACTCGGCGCCGTCACATTGGTGACCCCGGAAGTCGACTCGCTCCCACTGCCTTCCACCCCCACCTCCCTCGCCCCTCCATCGTTGGTACTATGACGGAGACTACATCAGTTGGCGCCGCGGCAGCCCCATTGAAACTTTCACCGTTCGCCACCGGAGAGGCGTTTGCTTGGTTTCAACGCGCTGGAGTCCACTTTCGTATCAGGGGCGTGACTCGCTCAACCACCAAAGCGGATTATGTTCTCGCGGCGATACCCGGGGACACCTTCCCAGAAATATCCGACTGGCTTTGTGAACAAGGAGACACCCCAATAGCGTTTGACGCCCTCAAATCATAGCTTCTGCAGCAGTACTCGCCGTCGCCAGCTGCCCGTATAGCAAAGCTTTTTCAGCTCTCGCTTGCCCTCAGGGAAATGACCAGTATCGCTCGCCTTCAACCTGCCGCAGACGGCTCTCCTCGTGAGGTGAACCTACTCCGTGCCCTTTGGATACGCCGTTTACCTGAACCTGTACGCGCTGCCATACCCGATGTCGATAGTTTACCCATAAAGGACTTGATGACCAAAGCCGACGCCCTTATGGACAGCCACTTCAAGACCTCCATCAACGCCTCCACCCCTGACGTCGAGGATGCCTATTCAACGTCAACCGAAGCTGACATGAATGCCGTAGGACATACACGCCTACCCCGTGACGTGCCGAAGCGGCGACACAGCCGCCCACCACCCACCAATCGCTCGCGCCCCAACGAACGACTTCTACAGCCACTTACTACCTCCCATCCGCCGCAGTTTTGCTACTACCACTTCAGATTCGGGGCAACCGCGAAGAAATGTGCCAAAGATTGTCAGTGGCCAAAAAACGTGTAAGCAGGCCATCGCTTGTGGCGGTGGCCTCCCATGTTTCTAATCTGTTCTTTTTACAGGATGCAGGAACGGGCGTGCGATTTTTGGTAGACACGGGTGCTTGTCGTTCCCTTTTGCCAAGGAAACTCTTCAAGGCACAACGTAGTCTGTCTACATCTGCCGACGTCCGCTTGGTAGCTGCCAACGGATCTACGATACCCACCTACGGTTACGAGAACCTCACATTATCGTTCGGAAACGGTAAATTCAATTGGAAGTTTCTCGTTGCTGACGTCACAATGCCAATCCTCGGTGCGGATTTCCTCTCTCATTTCCACCTTCTGGTCGATGTCGCCCACCGACGATTGGTCAGCGCAGACTCGTACTTGTCGACACCTCTTCAACCCGCCCCCTCTAACCTCGCTCTCCACATCAGCGCACCCACGGATGCCTACGCCCACCTCCTCACGTCGTACCAGGAAGTTTTCCGTCCAGAACTTCGCCAAACACCCACGGTTCCTGCCAAGCACGGTATTTATCACCATATCAAGACGACTGGACCCCCAGTCTTCGTAAAATTCAGACGTCTGGCACCGGAACGATTGGCAGCCGCCAAACAGACGTTCGCCGAAATGGAGAAAATGGGCCTTTGCCAAAAGGCCTCCAGCCCATGGTCGTCACCCTTACACACATCGTTCTGAAGAAAGACGGCTCCCTCCGTCCGTGCGGGGATTACAGGCGCCTGAACATGCAAACAGAACCGGATCACTACCCCCTCCAAAACATTGCCGACGTGACCTCCTACCTGCACAAAGCGAAGGTTTTCTCTACGCTCGACCTCCTGAAGGGGTATTATCAGGTGCCTATGAACCCAGAAGACATCCCCAAGACCGCCATCACCACTCCGTTTGGTACATACACCTTCAATTACTCCTATTTTGGCCTTCGTAATGCTGGGGCAACGTTTCAACGTCTCATGAATGGCATCTTAGGGGACCTCCTTTTCTGTGTATGTTATGTGGACGACATACTTGTGTTCTCCTCCTCAAAAGAGGAACACCTCCGTCACCTGCGCATCATGCTCGACTGCCTGCAACAAAACGGCCTTGTAGTCCAGTACGACAAGTGTACCTTTGGCGCCAACGAAGTGTCGTTCTTAGGGCACCGTATCACTCCTGAAGGAGTCCATCCCCTCCCTGAGAAGGTAGCAGCCGTTCAGAACTTCCCCGCGCCCTCGACCGTCAAAGCTCTGCAGGAATTCTTGGGCATGATCAACTATTATCACCGTTTTCTGCCAGCCATTGCCGCCACTCTTGCTCCCCTCTACGCCTCCCTCAAGGGCAAGCCAAAGGACCTGAAGTGCGGTCCCCTTCAAGAAGCAGCCTTCTGCAATGCAAAGAAGGCCCTATCAACTGCTGCGGCTCTCACTTTTCCTATCCCACACGCCCCTCTCCTTCTCTCCACCGATGCCAGCGACGTCGCTATTGGTGCAGTACTCGAGCAGGTGGTCAAAGGCTCGCCCCGCCCATTGGCCTTCTTCAGCAGAAAACTGTCCAAGGCAGAATCGGGTTATTCTACCTTCGATCGAGAATTGCTGGCGGTGCACTTGGCTGTCCGTCACTTTCGCCATTTCTTAGAAGGTACGCCCTTCGTTATTCGCACAGACCACATGCCTCTGGTGCACGCCTTCACTCGACAGTCTGACGTCTGGTCCGCCCGTCAACGCCGACATCTCTCCGCCGTGGCTGAATACAATTGCACCCTCCAATACGTCCCTGGGAAGATGAATCCCGTTGCCGATGCCCTATCAAGAAACACGTTGGCTACCGTTCAACTGGGATTGGATTACAACGCCCTGGCTGAAGCCCAACGACAGGATCCAGAGTATCAAGCTTGTAGGACATCCTGCACGTCCCTCCGTTGGGAGGATTTTCCCCTCGAAGACTCCAACACCACCCTCCTCTGTGACGTCAGTACTGGTAGACCGCGACCTTGGATTCCTGCTCCCATGCGCCGACAGGTGTTTGATCTCATCCACGGCCTTTCACATCCCTCGTGCCGTTCTACTGCACAGCTGCTGAAGGCAAAGTTCATTTGGCACGGCATTTCTAAGGATGCTAAGGATTGGGTCCGTGCCTGTACTTCTTGCCAAACTTCCAAAGTACATTGACACACGGATTCAGGAGTGGGCCCCTTTCCTCAACCTCAGCGTCGTTTCGCACACATTCACGTCGACGTTGTAGGCCCCCTACCCACATCACAAGGACATCGTTACCTGTTTACCGTCATCGACCGCTCCACTCGTTGGCCTGAAGCCATTCCCATGGAAACTGCAACGTCCGCCTCATGTACATCTGCCTTACTCTCTGGATGGATTTCAAGATTCGGTATCCCTGAGCATATTACTTCTGACAGGGGAACCACTTTCACCTCTCAATTATGGACGTCATTAGCGAATCTCCTGGGCATCACCCTACATCAGACAACGGCCTACAACCCCGCTGCCAATGGAATGGTTGAACGTTTTCATCGCACCCTCAAAGCAGCTTTGATGTCCCGCTGCAAGGATTGCAACTGGTTTACTCAGCTTCCCTGGGTCCTCCTGGGACTAAGGACCACTCCTAAAGACGCCCTCTACGTCTCGGCAGCCGAAATGGTGTATGGCGACCCGT
>NC_090750.1:99483166-99495666 GCF_036898095.1 Palaemon carinicauda
TGGTGGCATGGAGTAAATATTCCCACAATGTGACATAGGCGCTGAAGATTGTCGGAGGAGACTTCAGACGGAAAAATCTGCATGGATGACGAGCGGGTTTTTCAAAGTCGGATTTTATCTTGTTAATGACAGAGTCAATAGAACTTTAAATCTTGGCAATTAAATAACCAAAGAAATATAAGTCTTTACTAACTTTTAATTTTCTGGAACAGTTAATTGTCAATTGAGCATAATGGAAGATAACAATGAATCACTTGTAAATTACAGACACACTCTGGGAGTACTGGAGTACTGACTTCGAGAAAGTTACTGCTAAGCTTCTTTCATCAGTTGAATAGCAATTCATCCCAAATCCCAAGTCAATTCAAGTCAAGCAAGAGGGAGGGGCACTCGTTACTTGTCTAACGTTATAAATCTAAGGCAAAAATTACTCCTAAGATCGCAACCTAGTGGAGTGTCATTTGGGCGTATTGATCGCCCAGCGGAGAAGTGGGCACGTGGCTATGTTCCACTCACAGCTCCCCTCATTCTACTTCTAAGGATGAGTTTTTATGGCACCTCTGTCTATGGGAATCAGGTGCTTCCTCCAGGAGAGGGGTGGTAGCCTTTTACTACGTGACATCTGCGATCTAGGTCACCCCACACCTCAAATCTCCCAGTGCTTTTCCAATCTCCTGCATGCATTTACCTGAGAAGTAAGAGAATAACAACAGTTTACATTCAACATACATGGTGCAACTCTTTCTTCAGGGCCGGTGGCTTGTGAAAGAGTTTAGTTTAAATTGATTTCCACAATACCCAGGAATCGTGGAGATGAGGTCATAGGTTGGCAACCACAGCCCTACTTCCTACAACTTAGATTAATCTAGTTAACGGCAGTTTGGCATTTGTCTAAATCCCCATGAATTATTTATTCTAACACAATTTCTTGTTGCTTTCTGAGCATTAAGTGGATACTTGAACTGTCACGAAAGCAAGCTTGCCAATTTCCAGTCTTTTTCTTTTCCTTATTTTTTCCTTTGTCCATCGAATCCATTTGTTTTTCGGTTGTGGTTGCTACACCATCTCCGCATTTGTCTTCCATGTGCAGGCTACATTAAGTTGAACTTTCAAATGAACCAGGTCTCTTATCCTGGGTTGGGGAGATCTCAGGTAAAGAATGCCCTTGTTCTCCTTATCCGTGGTTTCCTTCCCGGTTTGACTTTCATAACTGATTTCTTCCTTATTTAATGGAATCTGTTGTAAACCTGTTCCTCCTCTTATGTCAGATTTGCTTTCATCATTACTATTTTCAACCATGATTTCTTCATCAGTTTTTAGTCTTTATCCTGCTTTCTTCCCTTCATCTTCCACGTTGACTGATTCTGTATTTTCATTTCCTCTATCATCCCTGTGTGTGATCGCAGGAAAGTTTTCGTAATTTAAACTAAGCCGTTGCTCTACAATTTCATATGTACAGTCTTTGACCAAATGGTTTTCTTGTCCACATCTGTAACATGTTTGCCACTGCCCATTATACAAGATTGTCATATTAAATCCAGAAAAATTCATTGAGGGGGAATATTCTTTTTCAACCTTATCGTAACAGTCAGCGTTCCATTGAGTAAACCAGAGAATGGGCCTATATTAAATCTGTGATGTAGTGTACCTTCTACTTTTCCATATATAAAATAAATTGAAGTAACATATTCATCGGTTTCAGTAGGGCCATTCCTTATTAAAACATATGTCACAGCTGAACTAAGATTGATTATCTTCACCTTAACCACATCACTCAACTCAATCACCTCATCTTCATAATCCCTAACAACTCTTGTAAATGCCTCTACCGAATCAAACTTTACCACTTCTTTATTCCTAATGATATTCTGCACACACATGATATTTGCTAGGTTGATTTTCATTTTATCAAAGAAAACTTCACTCACCATTTCCATTGTGGGAAAAGCCGAAAAAATCAAATCCTATGGAGTCTTTTCTCCGCAAAGTTTGAGAAGTTCCCATTCTGAAGATTATTTTCCACAGCGACACATGTAAATTAAGGTGAGAGACCATGTAGGCAAAATTGTCTCGGGGCATATAAGTTTTATCGGACGTTGTTGTTGTTGTTGTAGATTGCCTGCCCCTTACGCCCAGGCACGGGCTCTTACACACTTGCAGCTCGTAGGTGTTGGTTGTTTTTTGGGGGTTTATAGGTGATTGAGGTCATGCAACTTTTATTTCTAGGTGGTTTGGGATAGGATGTAGGTTAAGGATGATCAACAACTTTTATTTGTAGGTGGGTGGTTTGGGTTTTTAGGATGAGCAATAGTATAAAGTTTCAGCTGAGTAGAAGCTGAAAATGAGAAATTGGTTAGCAGATGTGAGTGGTAGAGGAAGGGTGGAATAAACATTCCTGTACCTGAAAATACTAAAAAAAAAAAAAAAAAAAAAAAAAAAAAAAAAAAAAAAAAAATATATATATATATATATGAAATTTTGATTATCTAATGGGGTCATTGAGACGTATACGTGCTTTCAGATTTAATGTTTAGTTGGGAGGGGGGGGATTCCTGAAACTTCAATAAAGAGAGAAGAGAAATTGCAAGTGGGAGAAGAGCTAAAAAGAGGTTAAGCATGGTTTAAGTTTGGTTTATTAAATTCAAACTGGTGCTGTTATTATGTCATCTATGGGGAGGGTGGCTGTGGAGAAAGGCTGAGAATGTATCAACATTAGCAATAATGTGTTTTACAATTGCTGTCACGGTTACAGGAATGTTGGGGTTGAAATCCTGTCTTAGTAAGCTCGTTTCTTGACAATTCAATAGTCAGTATGTCAGAGGTTCGTCAGTTAGTTGCTGACAGTTGATGCATGATCTTTCAGGTCTCTGTTGTGCTTCTGGGTCCTCGTCATTATCAGTGATGTTTGGCGTAGAAATCACCTGCAATGATTGTATCATTCTCAGAGGTGGGGGCAAAGAGCCCCTCTGCATTGATGCTTTTGTTTGGAGATTTGTAGACATTGCGGACTTTGAGGGTTTCTCGGACAGAACTCAGCTTTGTAAGCTTAGCTTAACCTTAATGATTAATGTTTTCTCTACTTTATATGATCGCTTCCGCACTTATTCAGGTACATATCACTTTGCTTTATACAATATCCATATTCTTGCATCGTCACTTTCACTATAAATCCTCTAAAATAATAAAATTCCGAGAGGGCTTTGAACCCTGTTTACTAGATGGCGGCTTCTTCCTCTCCATAGATAAACTAGATAGAAATGTCAAGGTCAGTGCAGAAAAAGACTGGCTCCAGCTAGTAGAGAAAACCCCATTTTTTTTTTTATTTTTTTTTTTTTTTTTTTTTGCATATGTGAACAGTAGAAAACCAATTAAAAACAATATTAGCCCATTAAAAGACTCGTAGGGTAACCTTATAACAAAAGATTTGGAAAAAGCCAAACTGACACATGCATATTTCACAATCGTCTTTGCTAGGGAAGAATCAATGACCCTCCCGAGTCCAGCTATCAAATATGAAGGACCACAACCTCTAAGCAGGATTGCCTTAACAATGAAAGATGTCAAAAAGAAAATAAAGGGACACAGTAATTCGAATGTACCAAGTCCAGATAATATTCATCCTAGAGAGATTATAGAATTAGATGAAGAAATTATCCAACACTTTTACAAAATTTCTAGAAAGGCAATCAATGAAAGAAAGGCACCACAAGGATGAAAATTAGGCAATGTCCTCCAATATGCAAGAAGGGACCAAAAGAACCACCTGGCAATTTCAAACTGATGTCTAATTTAAGTGCCTTGCAAATTTTTTTAATCAATTATATCAGATTCTATAGTAGATCATATGGAGAATAACAATCATTTGATAGACAGCCAAGATGGTTTCAGACTAAAGAGATCCTGTTTGATAAATATGTTGGAATTTTTCCACAAATTTAACATATATAACAAAAGTAGGACAATAGACATCATGTACCTATACTTTCAAAGGGCTTTTGACAAAGTCCCTCACAAAAGTTTAATGGTTAAAATTAGAGCACTACTATGGGTTTCACAGACAGTGCAAGTGCGATTTTTTGCAATTATTCTGTAACGAACACTCGTATCAGTACGAGATTTTACTATAGTGTATTACACCCAGTAAGGAAATTTATAGGAGTATCATGAATCCTTTATTGTAAATAATAAAAAATTTTGTACCTATACCAAGAGGCAAAACTCATTAGCCAAGCAAGAAAACGAACACCAGGTTGGAAGAGCTCCGCCTGCCTACAACCCCCTTCACCTCCAACCCCCATTTTCCTCCTCCCCTCTCCTTTCTTCCCTCACCTGCCCTACGTCTTTCCTTCTCTCTTTCTCTCTCTCTGAATGTTACTTTGATTTAAACATATTTTTTTACGATTTTTTTTTCTATCAATCTAATAATAATTGACACTGTTGTATAAAGTATAGAGTAACTGTAACAAGTCACCTATGCAAACTAATCTGAAGGCAGTTGTCAGCTTTCTCTTTATTAAAAAAGTTGAAGAGTTGGGTGACGAACTCATTTCTGCAACCATACGGACATACATCTTCTGAGGTGGCCATCACTTCTTTAAGCTCTCCCTCGTAATACCAGTAGATGGCTAATGCCCTGAGTAGAAATAAGGTTGGCCAAAAGAAGGCAAGAAAACGCAGGTACGTATACAACAGCCATTTTCCTATCAGTCATAGTGTCTATCACTCAGCTACTCCAAAACTCTTCAGATAGGTGTCAATCTAATAATTATTTACATAACCAATACCATAGAGAGAGAGAGAGAGAGAGAGAGAGAGAGAGAGAGAGAGAGAGAGAGAGAGAGAGAGAGATAAGCAAACCAGTGAATAAAGCAGTCAGTCATCTGATAGGCAACAACCGATTGAATTGTTCCATATCTACAACAATAAATATTATAATTAGATAAGATAGATAGATAGATAGAGTGCTTGATATAAAAAAAAATCATACAAAATAAGTTGCAACTTAAGCTACCTTCTCAGAAAGAGAGCATGAAGGGAAGGGAAAGAACGGAGAGGGATGGATGGCGTGGAGGTGGAGAGAGATAGCTTGAAGCAGGGGGAGAGCAGGTGAGGGATGAAAGGAGAGGGAGGGAGGGGGTGGAGCTAGAGGTTCTGTATATTATTGTTCGGTTTTGTGACTGGATGATTGAGATTTTGCCCTTTGGCATAGGGGCAAGTGTCTTTATAATTAATAATTAACGATTCATTATACCCCTATAAATTTCCTCACTGGGTGTAATACCCTATAGCAACATCTCGTATTGATACGACTGTTCGTTACAGAATAATTGCAAAAAATCGCACTTGCACTGTCTGTGAAACCCATAGTAGGCATCATTGATGAGCCAACTGAATGAATCAAATACTGGCTGACAAACAGAAAAGCAAGTTTTGTAATCAATGTAGAAGCCTCACTGTGGGCAACTGTTACAAGCAGAGTACCATACTGATCCATCTATGGCCCATTACTATTTGGGATTTACACTAACAACATAGATTTAAGATTTAATAGTAGAAAAAGCCAAATTTGCTAATGTATCCAAGTTAGGCATAAACGCTGCAATCTCAGAGGATGTAGAAGTCTTGAAATAGTATCTAATTAAGTTAGTAAAATAGTTCAGACAATGGTAAATACCTTTGAACTCTAAGAAATGCAAAGTTATACACAGATTATATTAACCCACAAACAGATTACTCACTTCTGGGTAATGAAATAGAAAGTGTGGACCAGGAAGATCTCTGTATTTTTATTAGCAAAAATTTCAAGTTCACCAAACAGAGCAAAAAATTTTAAAAGCACAGACGCTAATTGGTTACACAAAGAGAAAATTCAAATACAGAAACAAAGACATGGCAGTGCAGCTGTACACATTACTCATAAGACCACATCTAGAGTACAAAGTTCAATTTTTGGCTCCAATTATTCAGAAGGATATAGATATTCTAGAAGCAGTACAAGCTAGGGTCACAAAACTAGTTACAACACTAAGAAAATTTGGATATAGACAGAGAATGGAATGTTTGAACCTGTTTGATCTACAAACTCGACGACTAAGTGGTCAGCTAATGGAGACATTCAAAATTATCAAAGGACTAACAAATGTAGACTACAACCATTTCTTTATGCTTAGTACAAATTACATCTGAAGTACTGGATAGAAACTGGAATTGAAAAGATACAATGTGGTAATTTCTTCACATGCAAAATAGCAAATACATGGAATTGACTTCCAGTGGATGTAGTGAGCAGCGTATGGTAACCAAATTCAAGAATAAGTTAAACCAACTAACTTGCTCTACCCAAGAGCAAATGGAATCTCTGCAGATGGACTAAAAATTCTTCGACATATCCAAAATCCTTTTAACTCCTTGTTACTATACTTTCAAAATAGCCATCAGATTGTTCATTTTCATTTCGTAAGCTTTACACCATAATGTTCAAACTATGACGCTGGCTTTCCAGCTGCTAATGGTCACATATTCAGCTGCAAATTGATGTGCAAGGGAGTGCTCATTGTAATATTTTACATCTTTTTTTGTAGCATTTTTATAGGGATACTTAGTCAGTTCCTGGCACTCACTGCAGTAAGGAATAGTGTTGCCCAACATTTCTGTATCCACCCTCTATTCGTCAGGTCTGCTCCTGTTCAGATTGAAGAGTGTTCTCTGGCCCAAATGATTCCATCTAGATAAGCCCCATGCTTTTTGCGTTTGCTGAAGGCTGCTTAAGTTGGAGGAATTGAGTTGTAAGGCCTCGGCTTGCTGGCAAAGAGTTCTACTTCAGTTACTTTAAGAGCTGTTATTCTCCACCTATTACACAGGAAAATCTTACAAACTACAGGACATTCATGAACTGTTGTTTTTCGTATACATTCTTTGGTATTCAGGGTAGCACAGAGTATATTCGGTGTTAATTGCCAAATCTACTTCATCAAAGGATTTAGAAAACACAATCTACAGTTTCTTCTTGAAAGCCTTAATAGTAAATCTTCAGTCTTTTAGATGGATGTTAAGTGGGAGCTTTTATATAGTCTTGGTCCACATATTTGAAACTCTAGAACCTAGAGTAGACATACATCCTGGCTCCAATAACATGAAACCATCCGTACCTTTCTCGTGTGTTAACAAAATTCATTGGTTGCACGCTGTGCAGCAATTTTCTTGGATCTTTTGGACAACAGGTTCTGATATCTTGATGAGTTATTGTAATGCTGTATCTTAAACTCTATTCTAGCTTCAACTGGTAGCCAGTGTATTCAACCAGTATAAGAGCAATCTTCTCTTGGAGTGGGACACCTTTTATCAGTCTGACTCGTTTGTATATTATGTTTGGTAATTTCTTAAATTGCACTTTGGATAGATTGCAGTAGATGGAGTTATAGTGGTCATTCCTGATAAGAAGGTGATATCCAGTATTATCTACTGCATAATTTATTTGAGCACTTTGAGACAAACTACAGAAAAATGATATACCTAGGTCACAAACTCTTTTATATATCAGGACCAGGTTATTATTACGGTAATGTTCAATTGGATGCAAACCAAGTTTCTTAAGCTGTTTATCTTTCATACCATTATAAACTCAGTTTTATTTTCATTTAGTTTTAGTTATTTAGCTGCCATACATTACCTACCACTGGTAAGAACATGGTTCAGAGTTTTAGCAGTCTTATCAATGTCAATTATGAAGAAGTAAAATTATGTATCATCTGGAAATAGTTTAAACTTCATTTTAAGTCTGTAGTATTTTTGATAGACATTTAGTGTAGATAAAAATTGAAATGGGCCAAGTACACTACCCTGGGGCACTCCTCGGTTTAATAGCTTATTCGATGAATGAATTTCCAATTCGTACACAGTAGTTCCTTTCAATCAGGTAATTTTTTATATACTCAAAAGCTTGATCTTGGAAACCGATGGGAAATAAATGATTTAATAGCAGTTCATATGCAACTAAATCAAAAGAAGCACTAACATCGAATAATATCTGGATAACTTATTTGCTCTTTTCCCCCATTTCCAGCAGATCGTTCATAGCAGAACAAGACGATATAACTTATTCATGTCTGTCGATGCTTTGTGGTGTTTTTTATTTTAGTATTCAGTGTTTTCCCTCATTAATAAGTAATTCTATTGACACTTTACGGTTTTGTATACCACCCATGCACTTTAAGTTTTGAACCGACTCCATTACATTTTTTCCTTCTTTTTCTCTAAAGTCTCTCCATCGAACTAAGATCTATCCTTAATAGTCAATCTATTCCATCAGTGGTCACATTTCAAGCCTTATAAACATTGGTTGCCATTACAAAAAGAAATATTGATAACGTCATTTATTTTCTTTGCAACTGTATCAATAAATACACGAGAAAATAAATATGATTTACTTCTGTAGCTTATTTTCTTCGGCACTGCATATTTCAGTAACGGTAATTTAAAAGAAATAGTGCACTTCTCTTCCACATTAATATCTGATACAATATTATTCATTATATCACTTAGAACTAAGTGTAAGGTATGCCCAGTCAAAGTTGTTACCTCGTTAACCAATTATATGATCCTAATAGATCACTAAAGGCTGAAGCATCACGATTTAATTTGTCGTTCATCCGGATTGAAATGTTCACACATGACTCATTTTTTTTTTATTCAATCAAAAGAGATTTGCATTTGTTCCCATAGGTTTGTAAACTTTAGGATGGATTTTCTTTATTTTATTTCAATAATATTCAAAACTTGTTAAGTTCCATTTATCATCTTCAGATTTGAACAGTCTTTGAGAATGACAAGCTTAACTCCCCGGCTAACTTAACCACTCTTTCCTCAGTGTCATTTTGCCCACATTAATGTTGACATAGTAGGCCCCATACCCACACCATAAGGACATCGTTACCTGTTTACTGTCATTGACTGTTCCACTCGTTTGCCTGAAGTACACATGCAATAACTCCAACTGGTTTACTCAGCCTTCTGGGGTCCTCCTGGGACTAAAGACCACTCCTAAGGATACCCCTGACTTCTTGGTAGCTGAAATGGTGTATGGCGACATGTTGGTCGTCCCTACCGAATTTTATCCGTCGACAACCTCCTCCAACAATCTCCTGAGCCTACGTCAGTTTGTGGGAAAATTTACTCTGAGCCGCCAGGCTTAGAAGCCCCCAAGCAAAGCAACGAATACTGACAGATTTGCTCATGGCATCACATTTTTCCTGTACAAGGATACCAGCAAGCCAACTCTAACACCACCTTACACAAGCCCTTTCCGCTTGTGTGAAAAAACTAAGGCATTCTTACTCAATATTCGTGGAAAAGAAGACTGGGTCTCCATTGATCACCTTAAATCTGTGTGTCTCCTGTAAGATGACACACTCACAGTTCGCCTCTCCAGAGCAGGGCCCCTGTTTCACATGTATGTGTTTTGTAGTGGTATAGCCATGTACCGCACGTGTTTCAAACACGCTCACATACTGTAACAATATTTTTATTTTTTGTATATATTGCTCTCATCTCACACTGATAACAACATGTTTAAGCCTACTTGTTCATGAATTATTTCATGAGAAATTTTGAGACTTTCATTCACGGAATGGCTGGTATATAAACTCATGATCTGTTGGAATAAATTTAGCAGTATTCACTTTGCCTCTCAGTTATCACGTAACGGGCTCCCAGACACAGGTAAAGCTCTGCTGTACCAAAGGAGGACACCTGTGCTTCCGCAATAGCACTGGTCCAATCTGTACTGCATGTGTATTTCATACAGGCTCATAAGCCATAATACTATTGTTCATACTCTCTCTCTCTCTCTCTCTCTCTCTCTCTCTCTCTCTCTCTCTCTCTCTCTCTCTTATAATAGAAAAACTGGTTTTAGCTGGCCATTGCATGTTAAATATTTTTTTAAGTTTTTATGCCATTGTTATCCTCAGCCATATTTGTATAAACTTGTATGTCATTTGAATAAACTAGTGATGTACAGCTCGTCTTTCCATTAAGACCCTTATCAGCCTGCTACAAGTCACCATCCCATAGTGATGGTCATACTGATCTCTGTACAGCCAAACATAATCAGGAATATTTCCTTTCCATACTGGAGCCCTTTTCATTGTATCTGTTTGGCCAGAGCATGCAATAGTTGATCAACAGCAATGACAAGTGTCACTGTATCATGGACCTTTGCCATGGCATGCTTTGTTGTTGCAACAGAGTGAGTTTGTTTTTTCCGGAGACATCATTACTGAAATGTTTGCTTCAAATGGTTGGCTCCTCTTCTGCATTGCATGGAAGGCTGTCCATTTGTTGCTGACTGCATGAGCATTATCTATAGTGAGAATGACTTCCTCCAACAAAGAATATTATTCTTTCGAATGTGACAACATTGACTGTATTGCTGGTAGGGATTGGCTTGCTACTGGAACGTATTGTAGTTTTGCGTAATGTCTGGTGATCGAAAATTGCTATATGCTTCAGGAAGCTCTAGTACCTTCTAAACTTTCATTTCTGACTAATTTGAGGGGCTCACATTACTCACCAACATTGTCAGTGCTTGGGTGATGGTAAAAGAACACACCTGTACCATGGAAGGAGGTTTGAGCTGTGGTTACAGTCGAATTATGATGTATTTTGTCCACTAATGCAGTTGTGAACAACTGCTTTCGCAACACTGGGGGACAAATAACTTTATCTTCAACATACTGTGCAACAGCTGCTTCTCCTAGCTATGATGATATATCTAGGATGCTGTTGTATATCCTGACTACATTTTTAAGGAGCATTTCAATGAATTGTCTCTTCCTCGTTTTGGCAAACACATACAGGCCCATAAAGACTTTAAAAGGTTTTAGACAGTCCTTGGAATCACTATGGACATCTTCTCCTTCCTTGCATTTTGCAAAACTATTGTACTGTAGGAGTTGCCATATAGAAAGGTCAGATTTGAAGCTCCATGCTGGATTTGGGACATTACGTCTGCACCATGTTCAATTTGCAGTATAGATGAGAGCACAGCCTGCTCAGGGTCTGTGTGTTGAAAGATGCTGCTGAAACCTGACTTATGATGGAGCATGTCTAGTCTTCTTATCTTAGTAGCTTTAATAGATGGCTTTCTTCACTGTATCTGGATTTTTGTGAGACTATTGAGCCTACATGATTTTAAAAATCCAGCAGAACATCATGCTCTTTGAAATAAAGTTGCAGCTTGAAAATTTGAAAAAGCAACTGCTCTTGAAGTCTAGTAAAATGAACATCAGGCAATTTGAAACCAATCTGTTTCACCTCTCTTTGAAAATGAGTAAATTTCCATCATCACTGACATTATTCCTCTCATTAAAATAGGTGACTATGTCTCTTCCTATTGCACCTTTAAGTAGGCTCGGTTTTAGTTATACAATGCCACGAAGGAGACAGAGTGATACACTAGTTCTTGTGCTATGACATCTACACGTAGATTGTTTCTGAACATTTGTTTATTCTCTTATTCACTTATATTGTCATTGCTTCTCGAATCTCCTGTCATGGAAAAGGAAAAATCTTGTATTTTAGCTTAATCCTCATATGAAATCTTAATTTTACTGCCCTCATCACAGAAACCTAGAGAGGTTGACCTTTTTTTCAGCTCTGCTTTACTTTGTGTTGGTAAACAGAAACCCACAACTCTCATGATATAGTGCTTTCTTTTGTCTCAAAGTTTCTTCTATCCCACAGCCTCCTCCAAGTCTTGTAGGGTCTAATTTGACTAGCAGTGCACTTAGTGAGTGAAACTAGAATATTCTTTGCCAGTTTCATATATCCATCACTCCTTCTTCTATTACTATTAGCCTGGGGGACTTTAGATATTTTTTAACATTGTAACATAGGCAATATTTGTTCCAATCAGTGTTCCTTGATTTTCCAGTAAAACTAATGTCCATTGTCATTATAACATTCATGGCAAATGGTTTATCCTTTTACCACCCTGTATATGTATAACAGACACTTTCCTGTATGGGATACAGTTGGGTTCTTGCACCACATCTTACACCTAGTCTAATCGATCATCCAGTGTAATAAGTTCCATAAAATGTGTACATCATCCAGATAACTGAAACACTGGTATCTTTGTCACGACTTCCTGTTCTGTCACGTCCTGTTCATTGAGGTATAGCTGCCTAACCGATTTTGGGTTACTTCGGCAGCATTTGGGATACTGCAAAGTAGGCTAATGCAGTATAATGTCGACATGCCTTTCTTTCTTAGCTGACACTGGACCCCATGCTGAGTTTCACAGAAGTGATGCCACGAATTTGCCTTGGTAGTGCCTGGCAATCAGTCTTTCAAGAACTTCATGAAGTTCATTCAGTTGACAGTTTTGGAGACATTATTTGTGCTACTCTCATTTAGTTTAGCCAATGGGCCAACCCGGGATCTGAAATGAGATAGTTAGTGAGAATATGTGTCAGTATGTTTCCCAAACAGTAAAATCCTGG
>NC_090750.1:99500666-99523166 GCF_036898095.1 Palaemon carinicauda
TCCAGTGAACAGCAGAGTACTGCAAGGGAATGTGTTATCACGCAGGTGTTTTATCCTCCTCATGGATATTGTATTGCATAGAACCGTTGGGGATGGTGGAGAAGGATTGGACTGGATTGGTAACAGGAAATTAGCTGACCTAGAGTATGCTGATAATGCTGTCCTCATTAGCAAAACGCCACAGGACTTGCAAAGCTTGCTTACCAGAATTCATGAAATATCACTTGATGTTGGAGTCAAGATAAATAGAAGAATGACAGTTTATTAAAACGGAATATGCAATGGAAGATGAAATATCATTGGAAGGAGAGAGGATTAATGAGGTTGAATTTTAGAAACTACGATCTCAAATACAGGGTCTTTAGAATTTGAGTTTATGAAAGGTTAAAAAAAGCAAATCTGACGATGGCTAGGTTAAGTAATATTTGGAAATCAAATCTGCTGAAATTACATATGAAAATCAGGCAATATACCCAGTTCTGTGGTTTCACCTTGGGACTCTGATCCTGAGGTTGGTAAGAGAATCCAGACTTCAATGTATTTAGATATAAGGCTTATTTGAATATGAAAAAAACATGTCTAAATGTGCGATATTTATCATAAATCGAATGCCTAGTACAAACAATCCCATTAGTTACGATGGTGAAGATATGTTGATTTTAATTCTAAGTACAAAAAAATCTGAATTCGAGATATATTTTCAGAAGAATTGTCAGTGGCTTATTGGTATCATCACTGTCATACAAGTATCCTGGACCAGGGTTCGATTCCCGCCCTGTTAGATGCCATTGTCTTTGAGTGGTTTTGCCTTAGGACAATGATCCCTAAGTCGGTAAGAGAATCAAGACATTAATGTATTAAAATATTTGGCTTATTTGAATATGAAAAACACGTCTACATTTGCAAAATTTACCATTAATCGTATGCCAAGTACAAACATACTAATTAGCTACGATGGTGAAGATGGATTGATTTTTACAAAAAACTGAATTCGAAAGATATATGTACATAAGAATTGTCATAGACTTATATTTCTTTGTGGTTAATTGGTATCGTCACTGTCATACAAGTATCGTGGACCAGTGTTCAATTCCCACATGGTCAGATGCTATTGTCTTTGAATGGTTTCGCCTTGGGACTCTGATCCCTAAGTCAGTAAGAGAATCCAGAAGTTAATGTATTAAAATATACGGCTTATTTGAATATGAAAAAACACGTCTAAATGTGCAAAATTTATCATTAACCGAATGCCAAGTACAAACGTATCAATTAGCTTCGACGGTGAAAATTGGTTGATTCCAATTCTTTCTAAGAGCTTAATTTGACAGGTATATGTAGAGAAGAATTGTCATTGTTCTTTCTTTGTGGCTAAATGCCTATGTCACTATCATACAAGTATCCTGGACCAAGGTTCGATTCCCGGCCGGTAAAAGACTATTGTCTTTGAGTGGTTTTGCCTTGGGTCTCTGATCCCCAAGTTGGTAAGAGAATCCAAACGTTAATGTACTATAATATATGGCTTATTTGAATATGAAAAAAACACGTCTAAATGTGCAAAATCTATCATTATTTGAATGCCAAGTACAAACATACAAATTAGCTACAATGGGGAAAATGGGTTGATTTCAATTCCAAGTATAAAAGAGCTGAATTCGACAAGTATATGTACAGAAAAATTATCAATGACTTTTTTCTTTCTTCTTGGCTAAATGGTACTATCATTGTCATACAAGTATCCTGGACCAGGATTCGATTCCTGGCCGGTCAAATGCTGTTGAATTTGAGTGGTTTCGCCTTGGGACTCTGATTCCTAGGTCGGTAAGATTGCCCAGACATTAATGTATTAAAATATATGGCTTATTTGAATATGAGAAAACACGTTTATATGAGCAAAAATTATCATTAATTGAATGCCAAGTACAAACATACCAATTATACGGTGGTGAAGATGGGCTGATTTATATTGTAAGTACAAAAAACCAGAATTCGATAGGTATAAGTACAGAAGAATTGTCATTGACTTTTATCTTTCTTCTTGGCTAAATGGTACTGTCACTGTCATATAAGTGTCCTGGACCAGTGTTCGATTCCTGGCCGATCAGATACTCTTGACTTTGAGTGGTTTCGCCTTGGGACTCTGATCCCTAAGTCGGTAAGAGACTCCAGACGTTAATATATTGAAATATATGGCTTATTTGAATATGAAAAAACATGTCTAAATGTGCAAAATTTACCATTAATCGAATGCCAAGTACAAACGTATCAATTAGCTACGATGGTGAAGATTGGTTGATTTCAATTCTTTCTAATTACAAAAAAGCTTAATTCGACAGGTATATGTAGAGAAGAATTATCATTGTTCTTTCTTTGTGGCTAAATGCCTATGTCACTGTCATACAAGTATCCTGGATCAGGGCTTGATTCTCGGCCAGTCAGAGACTATTGTCTTTGAGAGGTTTTGCCTTGAAACTCTGATCCTTAAGTCGGTAAGAGAATCTAGATACTAATGTATTAAAATATATGACTTATTTGAATATAAATTATATATATATATATATATATATATATATATATATATTTATGCATATATATGTATGTATATATATATAATATATATATATATATATATATATATATATATATATATATATATATATATATACATAATGTATGTATGTACAGTGACATACCACTTGGCCAAGTGGGAAGCCACTGTTCATACAAGTTTCCTGGACCAGGGTTCGACTCCCGGCCGGTCAGAAGCTGTTGTCTTTGTGCATTTCACCTGGGGCTCTGATCCCGAGGTCATTAAGAGAATCCAGACATTAATGTATAAAAAATATATGGCTTATTTGAATATATATATATATATATATATATATATATATATATATATATATATATATATATATATATATATATATATATAATTAGATATTATCTTACTACAGTCCATTAATCAATCGCCGGAAAATCAGAGCTCTAGATAGTTTTCAGGTTAAGAGGCTAATTGCATTTAATTTTCTCCTTTTATAATTTGGCATTGACACTTGTTCCGAGTAACGTTTATCCCACTATTCTTAATCAGGAATGCATTGGTTGATCGATTACACGTTAATATAAAGGCTATGGTGGTGCAGATATTAAAACAGACATATTTGTATATTACGAAATTAGATAACAATTATAAAAGATTACTTCAAGATTCTTTGAAATTAAACAACTGTAAGATCTATTTTGCAATGTAAAAATTATTTTTCTCAGTGGCTACATAAAATTTCATGACCAACCTCACAACTCTCCCCCACTTCGACGAAGCTTTCGAGTCCATTTTTGCAACGCGATTGACGTCAGATTTTCAGGAACGTCAACTTCACTTCAAAGCAGATTAATTTGCAAGGCTTACTCGACCACTCAGAAATTCAGATTTGTAATTTGCGTTAACCTCGGTGTCTTTCCTTGTGACAAAATGCGTTGCCGATGCACTCCCCTACTTCCTGCAGTTAAGCAGTTTTCCACTCAAATCTGTGCTGTTACTCTTCTTTCTCGAATGAAGTTAAACATTCAACTGTAACAGAGTTTTCCAAACTGGTTTCGCTTGTACAATACAGCTTAGAACATGGAGCTTACTCGCTCCCCCAGAAGAGCTAGAAGAAATGCATTGGAATAGAATTGGATTGAGCAAAATTAGAACTGAAAAATCTTATATTGAGTTAAAAGATGGCTATATATTTTGCTCCAGTGAAAATGACAGAAAAAAAAGGAGTGGGTTTTCTTATGATAAAAATTTTAGGTAACATAAAGTATTTTGTAGTACTAGTGATAGAATTGCAGGATTTATTATGAAACTAAATGAAAAGTATAAATTGGAGATCATTCAAACATATGCACCAACAACATCATATACAGAGAAAAATAGCAACTTTTTATGAAAATCTGGAGATATCTGTAAAAAAAAAAAAAAAAAAAATTAGCATAACTCGATTCACATTTGTTTTTGGAGAATTCAATGCTAAAGTAGGTAAAAAAAAAAAAAAAGAGAGGTAAATCAACAGTGGATAAATTTAGAGTTGGCACAAGAAATGACAGAGGAGTTATGCTTGCGTAATTTTCTGAAAGAAACAATCATAAAATCATGAAAACCTTTTTTTTTATGAAAAGAAGCATAGAAAATGGTCATGGACATCACGAAGCCCAAATGGAGAAACAAAATATTAAAAAGATTTCATTCTCAGTGAAAAGTTAATTTAGTTAAAGCTGTAACAGTCTTAATCAAGTTAGTCAAGTGACCGTAGACTGGTGACAAGCCAAATTTATCTAAATCTAAGGGGAGAGAGAGAGAGAGAGAGAGAGAGAGAGAGAGAGAGAGAGAGAGAGAGAGAGAGAGAGAGAGAGAACTCATTATAAAGACAAAAGGTAATCACTCTTGTAATAAGAGAAGAATCTGATGAGTATAGTTCAGCAATACGCAATAGGTACTCTCAGCTACATGATGAAATGGAAGCAATTAAAGTAGAAATAAACAGTAATTTGACCAAATTTGTATTGACATCCGTACAAGAGATTGGTGGAGAAGTTCCTAAACAAAATCAAGATAAACTATCAGAAAACACCAAGAACCTAATAAAAAATTGGAAATGAAGGTAAACTCCAAGAAAGGTGAAATAGAAAAAGCAGATCTATCCTAAGAATAATCAAACTTAAAACTCAAGACATTTGTATTGTAAACACGTTTAGAAAAAAATGGAGGAAACACTAAGGAAAGGAAGACGCATGAAATTGATGGTAAGAAGACTTGGAACAGGATGCCAACATATAGACTTCAAAGGATGAAAAAGAAAATATTTTGAAAAAAATTGAAATGATAAAAGTTGCAGAGGATTTCTCTACAATGCCATTCAATAGTGATGTAAGACATAACTTTGCCAATATAAAGATTGAAACATCTGGGCTGGTACTAAACGTAACAATAGGAGAAGTAAAGCAAGCATTAGAAGCCATGAAAAGAGGAAAAGGAGCATTGGAAGATGGTCTAACAATTGATTTAATAATAGATGGAGGAGATTTCACACTGGTAAATATTGCTTAACTTTACCTAAAATGTCTGCAAGAGTGCTCTATACCTAAAGCTTAGAAAAAAGTTATTATACTAATTCACAAACAGGGAGACATAAAACACATGAAAAAAATATCACCCAATAAGTTTACTCTTAGTTTCATATAAAATATATTACTCTCAGCCCAATAGAAAGAGTATAATCAACCAAGAGAGCAACGCACCTCAATCAGTGGTGGAAATGGCCGAAAGCGTTAAATTCACTAAGGTATTCCCTCTGTAGCTCTCGTCCAGAGAGGGGATCCTGTAAGAAAAAGAAATCCTCCGGGACCAAAGAAGTGTCGGGAATACTGCGTATTAAAGCGTTGAAGCCAGTGCGTCTTGATTTAAACTCCAGAATTCCTCCCGAATGTCATAGCTCTAGTTTAAAGACACTAGTGTTTCTGGTAGTGTTCAGAGCTACCAGCACGATTTTCATCCCCCATACTAAAAGTATGAACAACTTCATATATCAGCTGGCAACGAAGGAGCCCGTGTCCCACCCATGCATGCGACAATCTTATCGCATCCTATCACTGAAAGATATATTATCATCATCATCATCATCATTATCATCATGATCATCATCATCAGCTGTTACTAGTCCACTGTAGAATAAAGGCTTCAGACATGTCCTTTTACTTGCGTCTCTGTGTGGTCTTTGTGTCCTAGCTTGCAAACTTTCTTAGTTCGTCCATCCATCGTCTTCTCTTCCTTCCCTTGCTTCTTTTACAATCTCTAGGGACCCATTCTGATATTCTTAATGTCCATTTATTGTCTGTCATTCTCATTATATGTCCTACCGATGTCCATTTCTTTTTCTTACATGTTGTTAGAATATCCTCTACTTCAGTTTGCTCTCGTTTCTGTGTTGCTCTTTTTCTGTCTCTTACTGCTATTCCCATCACTATTCTTTCCCTAGCTTTTGAGTTGTAAGTAGCTTGTGTTCTAAGGCTTTAGTAAGGCTCCATGTTTCTGATGTATACCTTAATACTGGTACGACCATCTCATTAAATACTCTGCTTTTTAGAGAAAGTGGCATTTTACGTTTCATAATTTTATTTTGTTTACCAAATGGTCTCCATCTCATGCTTTTTCTTTTTTCTAATTTTTGTCATATGTCCTGGGGAAACGCTTATAATCTGTCCTAAGTATGTTTATTCATTGACAATCTCTAGAGTCTCGTCGATAACTCTTATTTGTTGTGTCTGCCTTTTCATTGAACATTATGTTACTTTTAGTCATATTCATTTTCAGTCCTACATTTCTGCCTTCTCTATTCAGATTTTCTATCCTCTTTTGTAATTCCCCCCATGGTTCACTTAGCACAACTATGTCAGCTGCAAATATGAAGTTGTTGAAGTATTCCCCATCAATATTAATTCATACAGTTTACCAATCTAGATTCTTAAAAGCATCCTTTAGGTATGCTGTTAATAATTCTCAGTCATAAATTTTTCTCTATCTTTATGTAGTATTATGATTGTTGTTCTTTCTTAATACATATCTTCAAGTGTTCTAACATAAGATTCTTTTATTCCTTGTCATTGAGGGGCTTTCATTACTGCTGATGTTTTGACAGAATCAAAGGGTTTCTTATATTCTATAGATGCCATACAAAGTGGTTTGTCATACTCTCTTGATTTTACCTTTAGGTGGTCAATTACATGGTCAGCTGTTGAATACCCACTTCTAATGCCTGCCTGGTCTCTTGGTTGATTAACTGTCCTTTTATTCAGCCTAAAAGGATCTTTGTAAATGTTTTATATAATTCAGAGAGAAAACTTATTGGGTGGTAATTTTTCAATTCTTTTGTCTCCCCCTTTCCGGAAATCGGTATAATGATAATGTTCTTCCAAGCTGTAGGTAAAGAGCATTCTTGCAGACATTTGGTGTAGAGTTCAGCCAGTTTCACTATAGTGAAACCTCCTCCATCTAATATTAAATCAATTGTTAGGCCATCTTCTGCTACTTTGCCTCATTTTATGCCTTTTAATGCTTTCTTTACTTCTCCTACTGTTACGACTGGTACCGACTCAGGTGTTTCATTATTTCTATTGGCAAAGAAATTAATTTTTATATCCTCTGCAATTTTGATCACGCCATCTCTATTGTACCGTACGTGTTTTATACGTGCTCGTACACTGTAACAATTTCCATTTTTTATTTTATGACTCCCTCTTCCCTGCACTGTTGATAAACAAACATTCGTTATAATACTAGCTCATACTGTGTTGTGTTTGAATGTTTGTGACATTCTTGCTCGGCAGTTGCTGTATATAAACTCGATAATTGTTTGATAAGGTTTAGTTGCATTCTTCTCGCATCTTAGTTACAACCTAACTGCTCGCTCACACATTGGTGACCAGTGAAGTGTCCGCTCCTGCCCACTTGCCCCCTCACTGCTGTACCCTACTGTTTGCAACTGCCGCCCACCGAACCTGACTCTTCAACAAATGCCGTCTCAATGTAACTGCGCCCATTTGAGAGCGGAGAGGTGTTCGCCTAGTTCCAACGTGCTAAAGTCCAGTTTCTCATCAAGGGTGTGACATAGTCAAACACCAAAGCAGAGTATGTTCTTACAGCAATCTCCGAGGATACTTTCTCGGAAATCTTTGATTGACTTTAAGAGTAAGGGAACACTCCAATAGCCTATGACACCCTCAATGCATACCTCCTGGAGCAGCATTTGCCATTGCCAGCCACCTTTTCAGCTCTCTCAACAAATATTGGGGTCCAAAAGGCATGGCTCACCTTTAGGAAAAGGACAAGTATCCTGCAACCTGCCGCAGACGGCTCTCTTTGTGAGGTTAACCTACTTTGAATCCTTTGGGTACGACGCTTACCCGAACTTGTGCGCACTGCCATACCCTGTGTCGATATTTTGCCCATGAAGGACCTGATAACCAAAGTTGACGCCCTTATGGACAGCTACTTCACCAGTTTTAAGACCTAAATCAAAACCTCCACTCCTGACGAAGAGGACAACTATTCAACATCGACCGAAGCTGACGTAAATGCGGTAGGACACAGATGGCCACCCCTTGATGTGCTGGTGTGGTGGCAAGGCAGCTCACCACCCACCACTCACTCATGCCGCAACCAACGACCTCTACAGCCACTTACTGATGCTCATCGGCCACAATTATCCTACTACCACTACAGATTCGAGGCTATTGCGAAGAAGTGTTCGAACGGTTGTCAGGGGCCAAAAAACCTGTAAACAGGCCATCTCTTGCCACTTATCTTTTCTTTTTACCTGATCCAGGTACGGGCGTATGAATTTTGGTAGATGCGGGCGCTAGCCTTTCTCTTCTGCTAAAGCCACTCTCCAGTACACGACGTAGTCTTTCTAAATTTGCTGACGTCCACCTGATAGCTTCCACCAGATCTGCGATACCCAACTACGGATATGAAAGGCTTACATTATCGTTAGGAAGCCTCAAATATCACTGGAAGTTTCTCTTTGATGACGTCACATTGCTAATCCTTGGCACATATTTCCTCTCGCAGTACCACCTCCTGATTGATGTCGCTTACCGACAGCTAGTCAACGCAGACACTTACTCGTCCCCACCTCTCCAACCCACCTCCTCCTACCTCGCTCTCCACATCAGCGCAGCAGCGGATACCTACACCCAATTCCTTATGTAGAACCTAGAATTCATCCGTCCAGAACTTTGCCAAATGCCCACAATTCCAGCCAACAATGGTATTTATCAACATTTCAAGTTAACGGGACACCCAGTGTTCTCCATATTCAGGTGTCTGTCACCAAATATTTTGGCAGCCGCCAAACAAACATTCGCTGAAATGGAAGAAATGTGTCTTTGCCAAAAGGCCTCAAGCCCATGGTCGTCACCCCTACACTTCGTCCTGAAGGCAGATGGCTCCCTGCATCCGTGTGGGGATTACAGGCATTTGAACATGCAAACAAAACCGGATCACTACCCCCTTCCAAGCATCGCTGACTTGCACAAAATGAAGGTTTTCTCCAAGTTCGACCTCCTGAAAGGGTATCATCAGGTGCCCGTGAACCCAGAAGACATCCCCAAGAATGCCATCACCCCCGCTTCAATACATACACCTTCAATTACCCCTGTTTAGGCTTTAGTAATGCTGGAACCACTTCTCAACGCCTCATGAATGGCTTCTTAAGGGACCTCCACTTCTGTGTATGTTACCTGGCCAACATACTTGTGTTTTCTTCTGCAAAAGAGGAACACCTCCATCACCTATACATCATTCTCGACTGCCTACAACAGAACAGCATTGTAGTCTGGTACGACAAGTGTACCTTTGGCACCAACGAATTATCGTTCTTAATCCACCCCCTCCCTGAGAAGGTAGCAGCCATTCAGAACTTTTCAACGGCTTCGACCATCAACACACAGGAAGAAATTTTAGGCATGATATACTATTACCACCGTTTCCTGCCAGCCATAGCCGACACTCTTGCCCCTGTAAACCTTCCTCAAGGGCGAGCCAAAAGCCTTCTGTAAAGCAAAGAATGCCCTAGCGACCGTTGGTGCTGTCACTTTTTCCTTGCCACATGCACCTTTCCTTCTCTCCACTGATGCCAGTGACGTGGCTATTAGTGCAGAACTTGAGCAGGTGGTCAACGGCTCGCCCCCAAGTATTGGCCTGCTTCAGTAAAAAACTGTAAAAGGCAGAAACCAGCTACTCTACCTGCAACTACGATTTGTTGTCAGTGCACTTGGCTATCCGTCACTTTTGCCACCGCTTTGAAGGTACAACCTTTGGTGCACTCTTTCACTGAACATCTCTCTGCCATTGCTGAATACAATTGCACCCTTCAACATATCCCCGGTTAAAATTAATCCCCTTTCCGACGGCCCGTCAATAAACACATTGGCTGCCATTCACCTGTGATTGTAGTGTAGTGCCTTGTCGGATTCCCAACCAAAAGATCCAAAGCATGTAGGACATCCAGCACATCCCTCTATTGGGATCACGTCCAAATTGACGACCGCAACGGCCCTCTCTCTGTAACGTCAGTACTGGTAGACCTAGACCATGGATACCTGCGCCCATGCGCCTCCTACATCCCTCTCATTTATCTACTGAACAACTACAGAAGACGGAGTTCATTTGGCCCGGCATTACTAAGGATGCTAATGATTAAGTCAGCGCCTGTATTTTATACCAAACTTCAAAAGTATATCGACCCACAGATTCAGGAGTGGGCACCTTTCCTCGACCTCAGCGTCGTTTTGTCCACATTCTAGTTGACGTAGTAGGTCCCCTACTCAAATCACAAGGACATCATTACCTGTTTTCCGTCATCGATTGCTCCACTCATTTACCTGAAACCATTCCCATGGATTCTGCAACGTCCGCCTCATGTACATGTACCTTACTCTCAGGATTGATTGATTGATTTAAAGTTTTCAGGCATGTATAGCAAGATTGGTATCCCTGAGCATATTACTTTTGACAGGGGTACCACTTTCACCTCTCAATTATTATTATTATTATTATTATTATTATCATCATTATTATTATTATTATTATTATTATTATTATTATTATTATTACTTGCTAAGCTACAACCATAGTTGGAAAAGCAGGATGCTATAAGCCCAAGGGCTCCAACAGTGAAAATACCAAGGTGAAGAAAGGAAATAAAGAAATAATAAACTTTAAGAGAAGTAATGAACATATAAACATGCATGAATATATATATATATATATATATATATATATATATATATATATACATACATATATATAGCATATATATAGTATATAGTATATATATATATATATATATATATATATATACACACATATATACATATATATATATATATATATATATATATATATATATGTGTGTGTATATATATATATTATATATATGTATAAATATTATATATATATATATATATATATATATATATGTATATATGTATATATATATATATATATATATATATATATATATATATATATATATATATATATATATATATCAAAAAGGTGTATGGTGATAATTCTGTCCTTCTTTCATCCATCTAAAATAGACTATGAAGAGTGTTATCGACTTTTGTAACATAATCCTCATCGGAGCGATCTCCCTAATATCAACAACTTATTTTCCATTTCCATTAGTTCGAGAACGTCTATACCATTTTTCCCCTCCCGCTCTTCATTTCATCCATTCATGGTTTCTGTTATCGTTGAATATAATCAGTTCCAAATCCCCTCCCCACCCCCGCTCCATCCGCTTCTTTTTCTGTTCCTTATATATTCGATAACAATTATCATCTGTCTCCATTCTTTGCAAAAAGAAACATTGTTGTTTTGTTTTTTGATGAATGTTTGATTTACAATAGATTTGCTAGACTGTTAGATTTGATCTTATTCATTTTTTTCAAATATCAGGTTGCTTCAATGCTATCCTTATTGGCATTACGTTTTCCACATCGAACAACCAAGAAGTTTGAATTTTCTTGTTACTTAGGTACTCCTAATTCTCTAAGCATTGAATGCAAGAGGGATATATGCATAGAGAATCTTACCTCTATTCTGTAGGTGGAATTTGAACGCATGTTAGGCGAGGTTCAAGGTTACCTCTATTATTTTATGTATGTGCTCAAATCCAATTTGGGAAGGGAAAAAGGGAAAAGTTTCTTTATATGTATTAAAAAGTTTTTAGAAAACAAAGGTATTATGATTTCTTTTGAATTGTATAGCTGCAAATGAAATGGCGACAGGAATACTTGATAATAATTTCTTTTAGATGGTATTATCAAATAATTAGTTTCACATTTTCTGTTCTGATTCTTTAATACTATTCCCCCCCCCCTTTATCTTGCCCTATAATATGCATATGAGTTCTTCACAGGAATAGCCAACCATTGAACATTATGACCACCATTGCTCGCTGCATAAATCAGGCTCTAGCATTACAGTAAATCGTATTTTGGTCCATATTAAAAGACAGACACAGATTATCTCTCACAATAGTAAGTAAAGTTTTCTAGTTTTCTAATTAGCTTAAATTACTTCGTCCATAGCTTAGCAAATTTCAACAACAAAAAAATGTTCTCCCTTTATTCACTAATTTTCCATCCTTTTCATGCATCAATCTAAAGAAAGATGGAAATCTGAACAGATTTAAATCAATGGGCAACGAGTCTCTAGCAAAATGAAGCTATCATTTTGGTAGGTCTTTATCATAACAATATTTATTCATGTTATGATATGCTTTTTTAATGTATACAAAGCCGTTTATATTCAAGTTCCACACTAATTTATATTATATTGGCCAGCATTGCTTCGTTTGTTCGCTTTCAGTGGTAAAAAAAAAATAAATTAGAAGGGGAGCGTTTGTGCCTTTATAGCCGGATAACACTGATGGAGAATGTGATATTAAAGGGTCCTTCTTGCAGTATGGGATGGTTTTTTCCAATTTAAAATGTTCCGTATTTACGAAATGTGTATTCACTTTCATTTATCGCATTTAATTATAACTTTCAATGATCACTTTCATTTGCAGTCCAATTTCATTTGTATTAAAGTTTTCTTTGGACCCTCCATACTGGCATTTATGGTCTCATTTCTTCGTATTCTTTTTTCTCCTTTGCTTCTGTTTAGATATTTTGTTTCCTTACCGTTGTGTCCTCACATTTCATTTATCTATCCAATTCCCTTATCTAATTGCTTAATCCTTTTGTTTATTATGATGATCCTCATCCTATTCAGCTTTATTTATCAACCTATCTGTATGTCTGTGTCAAGAATTTTATCTTTTTGATCTTTGCATTTTTTTATATTTTTTCTGACAATTAAATTCCAATAATTGTTTCCTTGCATCACTTGTTTTTTAGTGGCTTTAAACCTTTCCATTTACTATCCTTCCCCTGCGTCCTTGTTATTCTCCTTCTAATTTAAATTTTGTGTTGGCAGACTTAATCATGATAAACGTTAAAATTAGCCAATTTTAAAAGATATTTAGCTTGAAGTTTCTGTTTAAGAATAGTTACAAAGATCAAAACCTTAGAGACGATCAAGACTAGACTATGAAATATGTATACTCTATATACTATCAGCAAGTGTTATTATTCAAAATCTTTGTGATATTACAGCTTCAAAAGACTGAACTTCAATAGAAGCCTTACCTTAACCAGGAACAGGTAGGGGTAGAAGAGACTCTTTAGCTATGTTAAGCATCCCTTGTAGGAGAATGACACTCCAAATTCAAACTATTGTTCTCTAATCTTGGGTAGTGCCATAGCCTCTGTAACATGGTCTTACACTGTCTTGGGTTTGAGTTCTCTTGCTTAAGGGTACACTCGGGCACACTATTATATCTAATTTCTCTTCCTCTTGTTTTGTTAAAGTATTTATAGTTTATTTAGGAAATATTTATTTTAATGTTGTTACTGCTTTTGAAATATTTTATTTTCCCTTGTTTCCTTTCCTCACTGGGCTATTTTCCCTGTTGGGGCCCCCGGGCTTTAGCATTCTGCTTTTTCAAGTAGGGTTGTAGCTTAGCAATTAATAATAATAATAATAATAATAATAATAATAATAACAAACTATAAAGTAGTTTTGCTACTAAGTTCCACTGAAGTCTTGTTTTTCAAAAACAAAGGTCCTGTAAAATTATTAGTGTTACACAATTGTTTATATGACATAGATCGAGTGATGCAATCAGCAGGGTTTTCTTCACCTGCTACAAACTTCAATACAACTTTATGATTTTCACTTAGTAAATTAATGTCACGTAGTCTGTTCTTTACAAAATCAGACAATGCCTGTAATTTACCAAGCTCTACTAGGTTGTCTGAATATAGTTGCAACTCGGATATATTGATCATGTTCAGACAAGTGATACCAAAGAGATTACCATAAAAGTCGACCAGGTACTCACCTGCCAGAGCTACTCCTTGTAATGTTATGTTGGAATGCTTTATAACTATTTTTTTCCACTGGCAATGCGAATTTTATTTATGAGAAAAACAAACATCTCCATTTGTTGTAATTTTAATATAGATCACGATACCAAGTACTGCTATCTCAAATAACTAACCTGAAACAATTATCTCTGGTTCCCACAAACGTGGAATTTGGAGGGCAGGAGCACCTCTAACTTCCTTCGTAATATTTTAACACTGCCTCTGATGAATTTACTTAGTGCCGTATCCCATTCCAAAGTTTTATCCCGTTGCAATTAATGTAAGAATAACCTGCTGCGGTTCCAGGACAATAGCCAGCCGGACTATTGCCAAGCTGACAATATCCATCCGGACAATTGCCAGTATCAGTGTCATGCGGACAACAGGGAGTCAGACATCTTCCAGGTGGACAATGTCCATGCTTAATTCATTTGTTTCTAATAAGAGATTATTTCTTGTAAACGCTGCTTTACAAATTACTTTCTTTGAGATATGTAGTTTGAATAACGGGTCCTAAGCAAAATTCTTGATTAGAAATCTTAGTTGAGTCAGAGTAAGTGTTATAATACAACATTTCTCGTTTAGTTAATACGATGTTAGGTGTTTTAGGCAAATAGTTAATACAATGTTAGGTGTTTTAGGCAAAATGCTTGTTTGTGAGCCTGGACAATATTTTAGTACTTCACGGTTTCCCCGAATTGTATTTCACGCTTCCAGACTCGGGTAGTGAATATTTTTTATTATTTTCTACAGCTCTTAGCAATGGTTTCTACCATTAAAAGTGAGCGTGCAAAGATATTTTAGTTGATGATCTGAAGCACTACACCAACAAACGCAGCCGTTTCTAGTCCACAGCAGAACAAAGGTCTCAGACATGTCCTTATTCATGTCTGAGGTTTGGCCACTTTTCATCACTCCACTGGCCACTGCGAATTGGTAATGGTGGGAGAATTTTGTTTGATCGCTCACAGCAAAACAACTTAGTTTGGGTGTCTCGACTATTATTGCTTTGGTGATCATGATGATACACAGACCCTCTCACCACGTTAATGATACCATAGTGATACATCTGTAATTTACTGGGAGTGTCCAGAGGAAACCAAACTCGTGTAAAGCACGAATATACGCAAGATCAAAAACTGAAAACTACGAATTGATAAAAGCTATTACGAACGTAATCATAAAGCACTTACAAATATAATAGATGCCAAGATTGCTGTTGAAAAGCTAAAAGATGTTGCCTCTAATGATTCATCTGCAAGATTGTTAGTTGTAAGCCTTATGGCGCCGTATACCATTGTTTATAACATATATTTTCTGAAGTTATATTATATGATTAAAGCGTGTCTTATTACCAATATATTTTTGGAATTTGATATAATAAAATTGAAATATAAGTTTTCTATATAAATTGTAACGTTTCTGCTTTACTTTTTTTCATATTATGTAATATATTTTCGAACAAATAACTAAATATTGTAACTAGATTATAATCAAAATATAAGTAACCCGTAATTCTGAAAGTAGCAGTCTGAAAACAATTCCACATAACGTAATTATGATTCAAGTATTTCCTCAATTTTATATATTACATATACGAATCAATGGCAATAGTCCGGGTGAAAAATGTCCGCCTGCATAGTGGCCATACTAGCAGTTTTCCGCATGAAAGTTGTCCGCGTGGAAATTGTCCGCCTGGGAATTATCCACACACGCCTTCTGCAGTTAACTAATGATCCATTAAAATTTGTAAAAATTTTAGTATTGACTTTTGCATCGAGACTTCAAGGCTTAGTGAATAGACAGTCTTCTATTGCTCTAAGTAAAATTTATAAGGATCAAAGATCCACTCAAGCTCCCTTGAAGTATCAAAAGCTACAACACAATTATCCATATAGCGAAGCTGGTAAAACAACTTTTTAAAGGTTTCAAAGGCCGCTCGTAAATAGCAGAGGCAAAGGAAAGTGGCATTGCCCTAGCAAGCACGACAATGCCTTAGAGACAGACCATATGTATAATCAGTGCCCAAGCCCACTCTCCACCCAAGCTAGGACCAGGGAGGGCCAGGCAATGGCTGCTGATGCCTTGGCAGATAGATCTATAGGCTTCCCCAAACCTTCCCAAGGATGATAAGGTTGCAATGACCAAAGGAACTAACGAGTTTAATCGGGGCTCGAACCCCAATCTGGCGAGCAACAGGCAAGGACGTTACCAACAGGCCATCACAACTCTGTTCTTAACCTCAATTAACCGATTATCACAGCCTTCCACCTCTTATATCAATATCTTATGGAGAGATAAAAGTCAAATATCTTGGTTGTACCGTAAGCCATAACTTAAGCTAATGTTCCTGTAAGCAATATCTGTACAATGCTCAGTACCATAGACAAAGTAACCTGTTACTATCAACTTCCTCAAGAGCAAGGTTATCAAAAGCAAAGCATAACGAATGAGAGCTAAATCTCGAAGTGGAGTAGGCATAAAGCTGCAACAATTATTCAAATTTGAACCAGAATATATTGCCTGATTATGACTAATTAATATGTCACCATCAAGGGAATTTGGCATAAATTTGTCAGGTAAACAACCCGACACTTGATTGTCTCCCAGTCTAATTTGAATGTGCTAGGGTGAGAAAAGAAACTGTAACATGGGTGTTCCTTCAGAAACTCAATAAGGTCATCGATCCTTGGTTCATAAGTATAGAATTAGTCTTATTCCTTAAAGATTTCCTCTAGTTTGAATTTAAAACTGCCGTTGCTAATTCATAATCAGTCCCTAACAAATGACAGGCCTTCGAATTCCAAAGAAGGGGAATTACAGTTTGCCTTTCCCCGTTTATATGTATGTTCTCAAGCACAAATTTCTCCAACTTAACATTATGGTCACACACTTCTCTGCCCTCATAATTATCCGTGTTACTGAAATAAATCTCTTTTATAAATTCACCAGTGGCATTTTCAACTTGTGGCTCTACTACTGTAATTCCCCATTTCCACCCGAAGCAGAAAAAACTTAGAGGAACTGAGAGATTTATGTGTCTTTAATAGAGCTATCAAGTAAATTATTGCCGCTTCTAGACACTAATACATTTGCTAACCAATTTTCATCTTACAATTCAGTTTAACTACTGAAATATGAACTAGCATAAGACAAGTGTAGGAGGTAATTTGAAAAATGCTCAATAATACCATAGAGTAAACTAGAATCCAAGATAAAACGGATAATTCATTAGGCCTAAAGATATCTTCCTGTTGAGAAAGATAGTAACTTGACCTTGCACTGTGAAGGAACCCTATTCTATGCATGGTATCATCATCAACATTTAAATCTTAATCATCTAGCACATATCTAGCCTGAAAACCATTGTCTCTATCATGAGCTTTTGAATTAATACTTCTCCATTCATCACCTCTTCCGTCACGCTTCATAGTCCTAAGCCATGTAGGCCTGGATCTAACAACTTTTCTAATGCCTTGTGGTGCCCAGTTGAAAGTTTGGTGAACTAATCTCTCTTGTGGAGTGCGAAGACCATGCCCAAACCATCTCCATCTACCCCTTACCATGATCTCATCCATATATGGCACTCGAGTAATCTCTCCTATAGTTTCATTTCTGATACTGTCTTGCTGTATAACTCTCAATATCCTTTTCAGGTTTTTGTTCTCAAATCTACAAAATCTGTTGGATATTGCTTCATTGTCATACCACGACTCATTTCCATTCTGTAACACCATTCTCACTAAATTGATATATAGACTGATTTTTATTATGTAATTTCAGCCGATTGGATTTCCAAATTTTACTCGACGTAGCCACTGTCTGATTTGCTTTTTTTCAATCTTTCATTATACTCCAATTCTGAAGACCCTGTATTACAGATCATAGGTCATAAATATTCAAATGATTCTACCCCCTTTCTCCTTCTAATATTTCATCTTCCCCTGCATATTCCATTCTCATCTCTGTCTTTCTTCTATATATCTTGAGCCCAACCTCTTGTTATATTTCATGCATTCTGGTAAGCAAGCATTGCAAATCCTATGGTGTTCTGCTAATAAGAATAATCTCATCCACATACTTTAGGTCAGCCAATTTCCTGTTATCAATCCAGTCTAATCCGTCTCCACCATCCCCAACTGTTCTATGCATTACAAAATCCATGAGGAAGATAAACAACATAGGGGACAACACATTCCCTTGAAGTAATCGACCATTCACTGAAAATTCATTTGGTAGGACTCCACTAACATTAGCTTTGCACTTGCTATGCTCACGAGCAGATATAATCAGATTTGCATATTTAAGTGGAACTCCATAATAACGCAGGACACTCAACAAAATTGGCCTCTGCACACTATCAAAGGCCTTTTCATAGTCCACAAATCCCATTAAAAGTGGATTTCTATATTCTACACATTGGTGTACAACATGATTTAAATTTTAAAAATCTGGTCAGTATAATTTCTACCTTTCCTAAATCCTGCTTGTTCAGCTCTCTAGTCTCTTTAGAATGAACATACTTTAAATTTTCATGACAACTGACGTAGGTGTTATGCCTCTAATTATTGCAATCAGTCAGATCTCCTTTTTTCGCCATTTTTACCAGCACTACTAGCTCCCATTCATCAGGTTTAGCCTCTTCACGACACATTCTACAAGGTAATCTTATAAGTATTCCGGGAGTCACTTCATTTTTGGCCCATATCATCTCTACAGTCATTCCATCGTATCCAGGGGCTTTTCTTTTATCATTCATCAAAAGTCAATTACAAACATACCAACTAGCTACAATGGTGGAGTTGGGTTGATTTCAATTCTAAGTACCAAAAATCTGAATTCGACATGTATGAGAATAGGAGGATTACTATAGACTTTTACCACTCTTTATGGCTAAATGCTATATCACTGTCGTACCAGTTTCCTGGACCAGGGTTCGATTCGTCGGCCGACCAGAAGCTATTATCTTTGAGTTTATTCCTCCTGCTGCCGAGGGTGGGAGCTGTAGACGTTCATGTAAAATATATACTATTTCTCAAGTACGGAGACATGATTTCACAATGACTCTAGTCACTAGCAGGGTTAAAAGAATACCGGGTTAGACCGTCGCTGAGTTACTGTGCACCTTCGTGACGTCAATGTTAAGTGACTGTAGAAGAAAACGAGGAAAACAAGTTTTAGGGTCACTATAGTAGGTGTTTCCCCCATAGCACACTTTTCTTTCTTTCGTGACCGAGGAAGATAACTTTAACCTTAATCTTCAGGTACTTTATTATTTGAAGACTAGAATTTCATTTTTTTTTCTCTTTGTTTTTATTTATTTTTTGGTTAAGGAGATAAGAGAATTCTGTTTAAAATCTATACTTTTTTAATGAAAATACAAAAAAAAAATTCATGCTTTTATTTGGAAATTTACTATTTCTTTTTTTCCATATTTTTGCTTTTGACTTCTCTCGCAGGAGATTTTTCTGTTCAAGATTCTTATCATAAAAAAACATGCGACACTGTACAAATAGGGAAACAACTTTTGGTAGATTTACAAAAGGAATCATATAAGAAATGAGAGAGAGAGAGAGAGAGAGAGAGAGAGAGAGAGAGAGAGAGAGAGAGAGAGAGAGAGAGAGAGAGATTTTACATTTTGGTCTTCCTTTCTCCTTTGACTTGATCTGCAGCCATACACGGAGCAAGTAGCCATGACTCCTCAGGACCCAGAGGATTAACGAGGATTTATCCAGAGATTAACCAGATGGATGAAGACCGCTTGGTTAAGAGAGCTTGAGTTCTTGTTGTTCTCCCGAGTAGATTCAAATACAGACTGATGACATTTCTTAATCTGAACCCTAACCAATGCAGCCGCTCAGCGACATGCGCAAGATTGTTCTTATTTTGGTCAGAAGTGGGCTAACCCGGTATTCTTTTAACCCTGGTCACTAGAATGCTATTCATGAAAGCTTCGCCGTTTTCTATGTAAGCTTCCCACTCCCAATTCCCATTACTCATCTTTATCCCGGAGGGATATATGATATAAATCGCCAGCATCTTATTCTTATCTATATATTTATATTTTTTTTCTTAACATTTTCCTGTAAGCCTTTAATAATATTTTACTCTTCCGGTGATAATGTCTACTTATGCACTTTCCTATTGTTTAAAGATCGATGCTTCTGTCTTATTTGATAAGTCATTCAGTCCTTCAATGGCTGGTTTTCTTTCTGAAGAATTCCAAAGAATGTAGCCGTTATCACTTTATTTTTGCTTCGCTTTCAATTTGTTTGGAACTTGTGTCAGTGTAAGAGACTAGAGGTTAGCACTAAGTTACTGCCCATTTCTTTACTAAAAATCAAGCGTTAAATGAAGCTTTCAATCAACTACCAGTCTGGTACAAGTGCCAATGTAGAAAAGGGACGGCCAGCAGTCAGAGTAACATTGAAGTACATGTAAGTTAAGCCTTTTCTTTGAAAGAAACGGGATAACACGAATTAATGCTGCTTGTCTACACATATCCTCTTACCTTGCACCGGATTTCCGAATTATCCTCTTTATTTTTTTCCCCTTATTTCTGTCATTACAGAGTACATATATCCATTCATTGCATGTCATTTTAATTACTATTTCTGATTTACATTACTTTTGTAATTGCAACGTTGGGGAAAAGGACTCTTTTCACCGGCTGTCACAGGTCGAACCAGAAATTAATTTTAACCCAACCATATTTTCCGGAGGAAATTGTGTATATGTCAGGAGGTACTCTGGAGCCTAAGAAGAAGTAAGCGGCTTACATTCTGCAAGCTATTTATTTCTGGTCTGGCATTAAACTGGGAGGTTCTACGTTTTAAGAAACCGTGACATTTTAGAATTCTGTCCATTCTTTTAATTTTAGCAGATGCTATTCTCTCGTTTTTTGGAAGAGAAAGCTTTCCGTTCCATAAACATACACACATGTACAAATACATATTTATAAGTACACATATGTGCTGTGTATATCGTGCGCGTTTTACATATTTTTACATTTTATGATTGTGTCTATTGCAGTTACATACTTAAAAATAAAATCTTATATGTTTGACTATTATTTTGACTTTTTCTATTCGAAATACGTTTACATAAGTGCCATTGGCTTTCTAATAATTTTAAACATCATTTCCTGGTTTGTTCATAACATTTAGTGGGTGCTGAATCTTGTTACTGTCATATTATTTCATATCTTTCCTAATTTGGCGGAAGTTATATTTCACTTTCCCACTTCTGTGTTACGACAGATTTTTAGAGCAAATAAGTTTGTTATTTTAATTTATGTTACTTGAATTTTCATCAATTACCGCCATTGCAGAAATATGTAGACAATTTGTCAATTGATTATTGGTTATTTTTTTTACACATCACTTATAATCGTGTATATATATATATATATATATATATATATATATATATATATATACATATATATATGCATATATATATATATGCATATATATATGTATATATATATATATATATATATATATATATATATATATATATATATATATATATTAGATATTCCGAATTTTACATAGTGTCAGTTTTCATTCGACTTAATTACTTTTTCTTCATTATCTCGATATATGCTGTTGTGTGCTTTTAAACCAAACAATTTGGCTTACTTTACACATTCTCTCTCTCTCTCTCTCTCTCTCTCTCTCTCTCTCTCTCTCTCTCTCTCTCTCTCTCTCTCTCTCTCCCTCCTATTTTCATAACTGCACTGTAGAGATTTTTAAAGCTCGTGACTTGGTCAGCATGGCTTAAGTTTTAGAGAGGTGATCTTGAAGTCTGTTTATTCACTATTTATGTTTTTTATAAGCACGTGACTGCGTGTGAGTATGGTTTAATTAGTGCGTTGCTGCGTGAGCTCATGAGTTTGTTTATTGTCAGGAAGATAAAAAATGAAAACGAAAGTAGGGAATAATGTTAAAAGGGACTGAATGAAAGCTGTAAACAAGAGAGGTCATGGGAATAATGTTAAAAGGGACTGAATGAAAGCTGTAAACAAGAGAGGTCATGGGAATAATGTTAAAAGGGACTGAATGAAAGCTGTAAATAAGAAAGGTCATTTTCAGATTATTTTTATGTTGTGTATCATGACAATTATGGGATTTAAGATAAAAAGGATTATAAAGGGTTAGATAACGGTAATATGTACACTAGATTTTGTCTGTTTATTGTCAGGAAGATGGAAAATGAAGACGAAAGTAGGTAGTAGTATTAAAAGGGACTGAATGAATGCTGCAAATAAGAGAGAGAGAGAGGTCATTTTCAGACTATTTTTTGCTGTGTATCAACACAATTATGGGATTTAATATAAAAACGATTATAAAGAATAATGTTAAAAGGGACTGAGTGAAAGCTGCAAATAAGAGAGAGAGGTAATTTTCAGACTATTTTTTGCTGTGTATCAACATAATTATAGGATTTAAGATAAAAACGATTAATAATGGTTAG
>NC_090750.1:99528166-99533166 GCF_036898095.1 Palaemon carinicauda
AATGGTGGAATGAAGAAGTAAAGATTAAAGGGGAAGAGAAAAAGAAGGCATTTAAAGAATGGCTTCAAAGTAATAATGTAGAGAAGTGTGAAAATATAGAGGGAAAAATGTGGAAGTAACACGTAAGATAGTTGAGGCAAAGGGTGGCTGACTGGAGGTGGGGCTAGAGATTGGGTCTTTCATATGGAGAGAAAAAGAAATTTTGGAAAGAAGTGCCCACCCATGATGACATATTTCATAAACAGGGATATATTTCAAGGCTCAGTTTCTCAAAATATGCTGACTCCACCGATAAAGGCAATGACATTTTGCTCTAAACAAGACAGTTCCCTTATCGGTACAGTCTCTCTTCGTCAAGGCTCGGTTGGTTTCCAAAATGCTGACAACAATGATGTGATGACAGCTTTGACCAAACACTACGGTAGTCGAATCTCGTCTCGCTGCTCACACTTTGGGAATAGATATAAGTTTCTGTATTGATAACATATACCTTCAAAAGTATTTTATCTACCCGTTATAGGTATTAGTTGGTTGATTGTGGTTGGAAATGTGTATGGCCGAGTTATAATTAATGGGATTAAGCATGAAACTAAGATGCAATCTTAGAAGTACAACGGGGTTCTAGAAGAGGTAGGGGATGTATGGATCACATTTTTACAGTTAGGCAGATATGCAAGAAATATTGAGCCAAAGGTGAGGAGTTGTATGTTGCATTTATAGATCTGGAGATCTTATGATACAGTTAATAGGGAAGCAATGTGAATGGGATGAGGTTATATGGAATTGGTGGATGGTTGTTGCAAGCAGTGAAGGGTTTATACATCGGCAGGAAGAAGTGTGTTATGATAAGAAATGATTAAATGAGTTAGTGGTTCCCAGTGAGAGTGGGACTTATGCTGGGATGTGTGATGTCACCCTATTTGCTCAATTTGTTTGTTGATGGAGTTATGAAAGAGGTGAATGCTCGAGTGCTTGGCTGAGGATTGAAAATGATAGATGAGATGGATCATGAGTGGGAGGTTATTCAGTGGTTGTGTGTGGATGATACAGTATTGATTTCAGATATAGAAGAGAAGCTAGGTCAATTAGTGACAGAGTTTTGGTGGGTGTGTGAGACAAAGAAATTGAGAGCCAATGTGGGTAAGAGTAAGGTTATGAGATGCACGAGAAGGAAGGGTGGTGCTAGGTTGAATGCCATGTTGAATGGAGAGTTACTTGAGAAATTAGATCAATTTAAATACTTGGGGTCTGTTGATGCTGTAAATGGTGGAGTGGAAGCAGTCCACGTAACAGAGTGAATGAAGAATTTAAAGTGTTAGGGACAGTGAAGGGAGTGGTAAAGAATAAAGGCATAAATATAAAGAGTTTTGTATGAAAAAGTGATTGTCCCAACTGTGATGTATGGATTGGAGTTGTGTGGAATGAAAGTGACGGAAAGGCAGAAACTGAATGTGTTCAAGATGAAGTGTCTGAGGAGTATAGCTGGTATATCTTGATTAGATAGGTTTAGGAACAAATTAGTGATAGTGAGAATGGGTGTAAGAAATGAATTAGAAGCTAGAGCGGATACGAATGTGTTGAGTGGGTTTGGCCATGTAGAGAGAATGGAAAATGGCCATTTGCTGAAGAAGGTGATGATTGAAAGAGTTCATAGGAGAATTACTAGAGGAAGGCCAAGGTTTGGGTGAATGGATGGAGTGAAGAAAGCTCTGGATGATAGGAGGATAGATGTTAGCGAGGCAAAAGTGTGTGCTAGAAATAGGAATGAATGGTGAGCGGTTGTGACACAGTTCCGATATGCCCTGCTGTTGCCTCTGCTTGTCTTGGTGACCACTAAGATAGCGGCAGTAGGGGATTTGGAATAGTCAATTTCATTTTGGGTGGATAATGGGGGAGGGTGGGTTTTGGCACATAAGCAGTACCAACTAAACTCAGCTAAATTCCTCATTAGGCTTACACCTCATAAAAAACTTTTACATTAGCCCTTTTTCATAACTCGTATGGATCATATAGCACTCTTAAACAGTTTACATAAGACTTTGTAACAAAATATGTGAAATAAAAAGTTAATTCTTACAAGTAACGTAAATTTACATATACTGACTTGAATGAAAAATACAATGAAATTAACGACGAAAGTCTTATGTAATTTACATACCAAATTTATATCTATATGAGAGGACCTCATCTTAAGAGCTGGCTATTCATTCTCTTCAATGCACATATGAAAATAAAATAAATATTTATTCTACACTAGACCAGTTTCCTAAGTATGTGTATATATATATATATATATATATATATATATATATATATGAAGTGTCAACCAGTTGGGACTAACACGCAGACATCATAGTCGGAGTCTCTTTGAGACGGTGGCAGTGAGTTTAACTTGACTGACATAGATGAAGGTTCAAACCAAATATTTCCAGGACAACTGCTCCTATAAGAAAACTTGTCCCTCCAACTCCTCTAATGAGATTTTTTTTTTTTTTTATAAAACACCACTCACTTAACTACCGTTACTGCACCTAGACTCTAATTGACCAATGGAGGGAATAATTGTCCTGATCCCCAAAATATATTAGAATGAAAATGTATAACCTACCGATGCTTATAAACAAGGGCATTATACAAAGCAGTCAAAATGTTGGGAACAAAGTCATTATAAAAAGTATAGGTAACGTCAACCCTGTAAATCTGGAACTATCAATTTACTTTAGGGTGCGTAGATGATTTCCTTCAGTACATCTTGCAGCGAAATTGATATAAAGTCTACGGTGGTTACACTTATAATTATGTCAACTACTTTGCGCGAAGATGCGATGCTAAAAATACCTTTATTTTCTAACATTCTTTTTTTCATTACGAGCTTTTTACATGATGAACTATGCTCTACTTACTTTATCCTGACATACTTTAGGACAGAGCCAATACAAATAAGATCAGTTATTTATATAGTTAATCCATCAAGATTCGAATGCCACAATCGATGCCTTATTTTTTTATATTAAAGATGTCTTACTAATATCTTTAAAATGTATATATATATATACATTAATATATATATATATATATATATATATATATATATATATATATATATGTATATATATATATATATATATATATATATATATATATATATATATATTAAAGATATTAGTAAGATGTCTTTAAGATAGAAAAATAAGGCATCGATTGTGGCATTCGTATCTTGCTTCCAACAGAAAAGGTTTAAACAGCATTGCTGATAAATATTAATAAACAGCAAAAGTTAACGGAGTTGGTAAGATTTTTTTTTAAGATTTCACATGCATGATGTTTGTCTCAAGCCCAGATTGTCATTTATTCACTAAGCCAGGTTTTATTTTTTAAGATACAGCAGATTCAATACACATAGCGACTATATTTTTCTTTGTTTTTACTGTTCATTTGCTATATATGTAGTGGTTTGGTGTATTCTTTTTAAATCTATTTTTATAACAAAACAACTTGACTTGGTCTCTCTCTCTCTCTCTCTCTCTCTCTCTCTCTCTCTCTCTCTCTCTCTCAGGTTATAATATTCTCAAAATTATAAATGATTGTTAAAAATACTCTTTAATTCTTTTACTGCTTTCATATATCATTTTGAAGAACAATTCTTTTTATTTATGGTAAAGGGTAGAAAGATAACGTTATTTATGTTTTTCCAAAACTTTTATGAGTACCAATTGAACTACTTCGTTTGCAATTGACCACAAAAAGAGATATCAATATTAAAGTACATGAATCCTATCATATAGTATTCATGGCAATAAAGAATTAAATGATGAATAATATGGTAGACAGAGCACATTTCAAGTAAGTTTCACATTACCATTCTATATAAATAATTATGGATATGAACACAACTTCACATGTTAGACATACTATATACATAAAAGTAATAATCTGGCATTCATCAAAGGACTATAATATATTCGGTAGAATTGTTAAACGGTATTTGCATTTACTTGGAATCTTAAGAAAAAATATAAAATACTGCAAATATAAACTGCCCAGGATTGGCTTAACTTGAACAAATATTATATCACATAAAGACAAATTCTTTCAAAGGATTTTTTCAATTTCCTAGGTTAACATCCGCTTTGTGTTACTTTCTCTCTTTTCTATAAGTTTTTTTTTTTTATTATTTAAAGGACACATTTTGAAAAGAATACTAATTTTAGCAAAGAAGTGAACAATATCATGAGGCAATGATATTTTTTCCGATTTCTTTAGTTGCAAAACAAATTTCAAGAGACAGTCTTTGCCATCCTGAAGTGTCTCGGCATTTATGGTTTTGAATAATTTCCTCAAAATAAGAAGTTTGGGATAAAAGTGTTCAGATGGAAAGTACAAATTCCATTGCCTGAGAATTATAATCTATGTGTTGCTATTACTCGCTGTAACATCTCTTGTTCCTAGGTGCAAGTACGTGTTGATGAATTTCCTTCTCGTATATCCCCAAATGAATCTTAACCCTTTTACCCCCATGGACGTACTGGCACGTCCTTACAAAAAACTGCTTTTTACATTTTTTGCATATTTTTGATAACCATGTGAGAAACTTCAGGCATTTTCCAAAAGAATGAGACCAACCTGACCTCTCTATGACAAAAATTAAGGCTGTTAGAGCAATTAAAAAAATATATATTGCAGAATGTGCTTAAAAAAAAAAACGTCTGGGGTTAAGGGTTGGAAAGTTCCAGATAGCCTGGGGGTAAAAGGGTCAAAAGATTCTACTTCAGTATCAGCTACCATATCTGACATTGTGTTGTGAATATTTGTGCACATATCAGGAAAAGAAGCTGTTGCATCATCATCATCGTCGTCGTTATCAGGAAATTTAGTATCGCTTAATAGCACACACGTTAAACATAATTCAAGTGCTAGTTTTGGTGATGATGTCTCCCTTTCATTTGTCTGTAGCCAAAAATGTTCAATAGATTCTTTACTGAACAATCTTGTTATTATGT
>NC_090750.1:99540666-99578166 GCF_036898095.1 Palaemon carinicauda
TTGTTTTTATAGGAAATATTTATTTTAATGTTGTTACTAAAAATATTCTATTTTTCTTTATTTCCTTTCCTCACTGGGGTATTTTCCCTGTTAGGGCCCCTGGGCTTATAGCATCCTGCTTTTCCAACTAGGATTGTAGCTTAGCATTTAATAATAATAATAATAATAATAATAATAATAATAATAATAATAATAATAATAATACTCCTTGTTTCAATATTCAAATCTTTATTTCTTCTTTTTGCAGAGTTCGCACCGATAGGGAAGGTGGAGCCTGGTGCCCTAAGGGTCAAGTCAATGAAACTTCCAAGGAATATTTGGAGGTGGACCTCGGAGGAGTGCACGTGGTAACCGAGACAGGTACTCAAGGACGTTTCGGCAACGGCCTTGGCCTCGAGTACACCGAGTCCTACAACATAGAGTATTGGAGACCCGGTTTGTCGGACTTTGTGAGATATACGGATGGCTATGGCAATCAGGTAAGAGTAGGTTTCATTCTGATCATTCTGGATTATTGGAAACGTCTTACCCAAGATTTCTCTATTTATTGGAAAATCCTTTAAATACAGGGAACTTAACTTAGTATTACATCAGTAGTAACTGTTTGCATTTCCTTTGAAATGTTTTAATGAAAACTTCTTAGCCTTATTCTAGTGTCTCAGCCCTTTATTTGGAGGAAAGGCTCATTCTCAGTCTTTCTTGGTTCAATTCGCAATGTGTCACCTAATGACCTGGGATGCTACAATTATAATCTCTGACTGAAACATTAAGCAGATTTTAATAAGCTTCCTCCTAATTACGTGGACTTGATTGAAAAAGTCTTATTGCAAAAGAATTCCTAAGGGAAGGTTATGATCTAATTCATCATGATTTTGAATGAATAGGTTAAACTCCGACCTTTCTTAGTGTGAATGAGAATGTCTTACCATCTTCTATATTATTATTATTATTATTATTATTATTTTTATTATTGCTATTATTATTATTATTATTATTATTATTATTATTATTATTATTATTATTATTGCTATTATCTTTATTATTATTATTATTATTATTATTATTGTTGCTATTATCTTTATTATTATTATTATTATTATTATTATTATTACGTACTTACTAAGCTACAACCCAAGTTGGAAAAGCAGGATGCTTTATAGCCTCCAGGGGCTCAAACAGGGAAAATAGCCCAGTAAGGAAAAGAAACAAGGAAAAATGAAATATTTTAAGAACAGTAACAAGATTGAGTTAAGTATCTCCTATATAAACTATAAAAAATTTAACAAAACAAGAAGAAAAACAAGAGAGAAAAGTGTGCCGGAGTGTATCCTCAAGCAAGAGAACTCTAACCCAAGACAGTGGTAGACCATGGTACAGAGGCTATGACACTACCCAACACAAGAGAACAAGGGTTTGATTTTGGAGTGTCCATCTCCTAGAAGAGCTTTTTACCATAGCTAAAGAGTCTCTCCTACCCTTGTCAAAGTGGCCACTGAACAATTACAATGCAGTAGTTAACCCCTTGCCCTTGGGTGAAGAAAAATTGTTTGGTAATATCAGTGTTGTCAGGTGTATGAGGACTGAGGAGAATATGCAAAGAATAGGCCAGAGTATTCATTGTATGTGTAGTGAAAGGGAAAATGAACCGTAACCAGTCAAAGGACCCAATAACTCTCTAGCGGTAGTATGTTAATATGGAGTGTTTATTCAGAAATCATTGTTGGATTTTATTTGAATATCGTACAGTGCAATATAACTCATAAAGAGTTTATTGTAGGTATAATGGAAAATATTAGTCCAACTTATCAATACAGCAATTATTGACATTTAATTGATCTAATATTCGTTTTGGGGAAATAATGCATTAATTAAAAGGTCTGGGGGCGCACATTTTGTACGAATAAAGGTTCAGTTTAAATATGAGTATTTGCTGCACTATCCGACTGTTAGGATCAAACTTGTTAATTGAGTAAAAAGGGTTTTGACCGGATGTTTTTTTTATATATATATATCATAACGCAGTAATTAGAGCTCATGAAATTTTAGATGTGTCTCAACAACTACTAACTAGAAAACTTGTCATCCTTCCATGATACAAGAATATCTAAAACATAGCGGTAGCTGTTCATCATTCTTGTAGAGCATTTGCTTGGAAAGAATATGATAGCATGAGTATTAAATGATATGGAATATGCCATATTTTCTTAGATTTTATAATTTTTTTAATTTCGACTCTGATTATATGTAGTTCATTTGAATATTTTTTTTTTTTTTCATACTTCAAGTTGAATAAATTATGCTTTACTAGCGGAATCCGTGTAAATTACACGAAGTGATATTTTCAATACAAATTATCTTGTTCCTAACCTATACATGTTTGAATAAAATGTCCCGAGATTAATCTTATAATCTAGGTTATGAAAATTAATAGAACTCAATTTTTTGTCTAATATTTAATAAAAGAGTCAGGTGCTAAAGACAAAATTGGGAAAACTATATAAGATGTGCTTTGGTTAAATAATCAAAGTCTAATGTGAATTTGTAAGAGTATACCATGAAATTATTTCCGTTTTCTTTAAAGCGTGAATTTGTAAGAGTATACCATGAAATTATTTCCGTTTTCTTTAAAGCGTGAATTTGTAGGAGTATACTATGAAATTATTACCGTTTTCTTTAAAGCGTGACACACTACACAAATAACACACACACTATTGTATTAATATATAGATATTGAAGATGCAGTAAAGCTGACTTGCAACAAACGATTCCTTTTGTATAAGCAAAAACCTTTTGTTCTCCGTTTAGAGAAGGAAGAACAAGAAATTCTAAAGTTCTCTGAATACCTCGGAGGATCTTTGTGATGTTATTATATTGGAGAAATTACCTGCGAACACAGATTTACGTAAATTATTATTATTATTATTATTATTATTATTGTTGTTGTTGTTATTATTTTATTATTATTATTATTATTATTGTTGTTGTTGTTATTATTTTATTATTATTATTATTATTATTATTATTTTATTATTTCATTATTATTATTTTTATCATTATTATTATCATTATTATTATTGGTGTTGTTGTTGTTGTTATTATTATTTTATTATTATTATTATAACTATAATTATTATTATTATTATTATTATTATTATTATTATTATTATTATCATTATCATTATCATTATTATGTTAACATGCAAGATAATAATCTGAATCTCCATATGTGAAAAAAGAGAAAAGAAACAAAGATAAAAGTTAAATTAACTTGTACAAACATATACTGGTATTTAAGTTTGATAAAAACCAAGGCAACTTTGCATGGTGCTTTGAAGCAGCATAAATTTTTTTTTTTTAGACCAAGACAATCGTCATCAATCAGTTTTACGATGTACATTATGTACTGAATTATAAGTGATATTTTTCTTTTTATTTCATCTATTTTAGAATTTAGATATATGTATGAGAAACTAATTCTCTCGTAGTATTTGAAATCCAAAACTAAACTCAAATCCTTAGAGTTTGTACTTGCTTGAGGATACACTGGTACACTATTCTATCTTATTTCTCTTCCTTTTGTTTTGTTAAAGTTTGTATGGTTTATATAGGAAATATTTATTTCAATGTTACTCTTTTTAAAACTGTCTATTTTCCTTTTTTCCTTTCCTCACTAGGCTATTCCCGCTGTTGGAGCCTCTGGGCTTAAAGCTTCCTGCTTTTTCAACTTGGGTTGTAGCTTAGCTAATAATAATAATAATAATAATAATAATAATAATAATAATAATAATAATAATAATAATACAAACAGAGATTGCTTTTGACCACAGAATGGATCTTTGTTTTAAGAGTTAGCCGAATGTTTACTTGAATAATCAATCCGTATATATTCAACATAAACATAATTTTATATAACAAATGTCGACACACAAGGAAGACGAAACATGCCCAGTAGTTTTTAACAGCAATCAAAAGGAAGTGATATAATGAAAAAGGAAAAAGTCGGAGACAAAATCCTTTTTTAACGTTAAATCATTCTCGTGCAAATCTTTGACAGACTGCAAGTATCAAGTTCCGCATGAATTCATTTGTACATAAAAGGATCCCCGTTGTGGGGATTCATCTTAAAAGCATTCTTTTGAAGAGACTTAACAGGATATTCATTCATTTTCTGCAGGGAATTTGGGAAGGAGTAGTTTGTAACAAAAGGTGGTGTGCTTCTCGTCGAAGCCCTTCTCTCTTTTTAATGTGTAGAAAGTATAAATATTGAGCAATGTTTATAAGGGTCTGCCTAAGTACTATTGTTTGATGGCTGGGTAATCTGGGCAATTGTGTAAATATTGTTTGCAAAGGTCCTTTGTTTGTCATCCGGATAAGAGGATTTTGCCCAGACGCGTATACAATGCGTTGCTTTCCATTATAGGCTATGCTATGAAATCCGAGAGAGAGAGAGAGAGAGAGAGAGAGAGAGAGAGAGAGAGAGAGAGAGAGAGAGCTTAAGCGGGGTCGAAGTATGAGATATTTAGAATTTGCAAGTAATGTAATCTTTATTGCTCTCCCAGGCACTTTGGCATTTATACCAATGTTCTTGCAGCATGGATGCATTGTTCTAGGCCTTATATTGTACTCGCAGCTTCATGTTATATGACTTCTCCGTAAGTGGATTATCAAGGGCTACCTGGCTGTATGCGCAAAGCCTTAAGCCAGAATACACTTTTCTCGGCTTCCTTACCATACCTCCTACATTCTGGCAGTATATTCCAATCCTATGAGCAGAATGCACTTTTCTTGGTCATTATAGTATGACATATACCCTCTGGCAGAACGTGATATTTGTGGCAGCTTTTTGGCATTCTTTTTTTACAGGTGTGCCCAACTCATGACTAGCGGACCAAATGTGGCCCTTAAGGTCACAATATTTTTCAATGTAAGTTACCATAATTGATGTAACTAAGTAAAATGGAACTAAACTTTTAAGATGAACCTATATGTTGTATTTCTCGTAAACCAGGATGACCAGAAAAATAAGTTGCAATCTTCAGTCTTGCTAATAAGTAATAACCAAATCTTTGATGGCCCCCTTGACCATATCCAAAGAGAATAATTGGCCCTCTAGAGTGTGACATTCCTGTGACCAACAGAATACATCGATCTTGCATCTTGTTGGCAAATTGCATCACTGGCAGCATATTTGAAGCCTTGTGGCAGCATATTCAAGGCCTTTTGTTAATATGTCCCAGTCCTGATTGGCGGAATGGACTGTTCTTGCCAAGTTTTTGCTGTTTGCGAGGCCGTCTGGCATACTATCCCAGGCAAAATGATTTCGTCTTGGACTTTTTTTTTTTTTGGCATGGTTCAGCCCTTCTGTTTTTCTCCCAGGCCTTCTCAGAGAATGTGGAATGGACTGTTTTTGTTAAGTTTTTGTTGTTTGCGAGGCCGTCTGACATAATAACCCAGGAAGAATTAGTTCGTCTTGGACTTTTTTTTAGCATGTTTCAACCCTTCTGTTTTCCTCCCAGGCCTTCTCAGAGAATGTGTCGTCCTTGGCTCTTTTTAGCGTCTCTAAGACCTTCTGGTTGTTTCCCAAGTCTTCTGAACAAATAAGGTAATTTTTCTTCATATTACAGGTCTTCTGGGATAGTGCATAGTCCTCTACTATTTTTTTTTCTATTTAGGTAGTATATCCTAGACCTCATGTCTATAAATCCCAGACCCTCTGCGTTATTCTGGTTCGGAAGTATTTTGCGTTGTTCTTGAAATTTTTCAAATGTTCCAGACTCTTTGACCGAATGCATTATGATTTTTTGTCATATTGAAAGTTTTCTCGCTGTAATCCCTCTCGCAACATGTTTTCTGCAATTTTTATTTTGCAATGAGTCTGCCACATAATCGTAGTAATTTTTAACACACATTACTTTGCAAAAGCTTTACTGCTGTAAGTCTTAACTGAAGTTCAGTTGGAGGTCTTTAGCTAAAATATTATGGCTTGCATAAATCATGGAGCGAGCGGATTCAATGATAGTGCAATGAGCTTATGTATTAAAATACTGCTATAGTTCGTAGATCTAGCAATTCATTCACTTACGGTAATACGTTCATAAGCGTATTTTATGGATTTTGTTGTTTTCAGCTGTGTATATTTCATTTGTATGTTTGGTGTTTGCATTTTTATATGGTAATTGAATTTGCTATAACTTTGTAATCCTATTAGTAGCCTCTTGTCACACTACTTCATGAGTGGGTTTTTTTTTTTTTTTTTGTTTTTGTTTTTTTTTTGTTTTTTTTTTTTGTTTTTTTCCCGAATAATACTGATAGTGGCACTGCGTTATGAAACAGCCTAAGTTCTCATATAATGCCGTTCACAAATGCCCTCCCCTATAGCCTATTCGATCTAAGACCAAATAACTATATTCGCGTAACGGATGGGAAAACAACTAATGACTGTGGTGTAATGATTCGGCTTTTTATTCCGGTATTAGAGATAAAATCAAATTTATGAATAATTACGATAACCAGCATTAAAGAATCCATGTGTAAATTGTTTGTTTTTTCAAAGGATAAGCTGATTATCATTCGTCATTACCACATTTCGTTGATGATCTCATCCTCTTTGTAAATAAAAATTACAAAAATAAATCTTTTTTTCCCCGAAATGGTAAAGGGGACTTAGAAACGATATCCTTTGATATTAATTTGAAGAATAGCTCCCAATTTTGTAAAAACTCTCATTAATGCATTTTTTTTTTCAGTTGAAAGATAACACAACGTACATATGTTTTTTTTCTCTCTCTCTCTCTCTCTCTCTCTCTCTCTCTCTCTCTCTCTCTCTCTCTCTCAGTTTTATAAAATTTCTATCGTAGTTTTCCCAGTTATAGAAAACAATCCTGTAAGCTTACATTTATAATCATATCGTAACTAATATGGAAACGTAAATTGACTCACATCCGCAAGCAATAATCATTAACATGTAATTATGGAATCGAGCATACATTAAGTACGGCAAAGCAGCAAACGAGCAAGAATGGTGTACGTGTTCAAGTACTGCAGAGCAACAAGCAAGCAAGAATGGTGTACGTGTTCATTCTAACAAAGCCATGAACAGGAGTCCAATACTGGTCATTTTGTAGTAAGAGACAAACGCGAATCATACACTCGCACATTCATCTACAATCACCAACATGAAATAAGTATAGGCGAATTTGTACTCAACTCCATCCAAGAAGTTTGTACGCAGACTTAGAAAACGACAGGTGAGAATCAGTACCAACAAATGAAACTCAAAGTGAATAAACATACAAATACAAGTCTCAATGACAACCAAAATTTATACGCTTTTAATTGATAACGTAAATTATTTATTTGAATGATTTAGGAACGGTTTTATCATTTTTTTAATCGGATTTAGTTATAATTGACTTAATTTGATAGCATTACTAATTGATTTATTCTATTTGTTGTGTGTCTGAGCACTCGCGCATGTGTTTGTGTACGTCGTAAAACGAGTACCTATTATCAATAGAATACGCTATTTTTAAACAAATCTTACACTTGGTTAGAAAATAGTCTATGAAAGATCTTTGATGAAATACCATGAAGAATAAAATTCATATTATCTAATACAATATTAAATTTGATGATATTTAAAATATTGCAACTTATATTTCTATTCATAAAGCCAAAAAATATGACTTTTATTTAAGCTAAAAGTTTGTAGTTTACTCGAAGATAACTTAAGCTTTTGCGATCATTGAAGTTTCAATGGAATATTTATTTGGCAATTAGGGTTCATACTTTTTGAACGAAAGAGAAATGAGAAGATAATTGTCACCGAAGACACCGAAAGTAATGTAAAACTTAACACTTTGACAACAGGTACAAGAAATCGATGCTTTGTTAAGGAATAGTATATAACTCCGGAAGACAGAAATGGCGGTTATGGTGTGTAAAAAAGAGAAAAATGGTGGAACACAGGTACTAGAGTCAGCTAAAAGAAACTCGAAGGTATTTCAGGACTGCAAAGTAAGGCATGCATAGGGTGAAGAGGAAGGGAAAAATGATTCAAGTCGGAAAGGAGAATGGTAGAACAATTAGATGGAAGGCTAGGAATAAGGTAAGGAGGAAAATACATCTTAGGTTTCCAACTTGAGGAAGAAATTAAGAGGAGATGGAGAGATTATTTTGAACAACTATTAAATATTGAAAATGATAGAGTGGAGCTGGGAGAAGCACAAAGGGTGGAGGGGCCATCTGCGTTTCAAATTGAAATGGTCAAGATACTAGCTGCAGAGGAAAAAGAATGGATGCTAGATTTATTAACAACAATATGGGAAGAGGGAAAATTGCCTAAATAGTATGGGAGAAGAGTCTAATGGTATTTATATTTAAGCAGAAAGGTGATGTCCAGGATTGTGGTACTATATAGGAATTAAGCTAACAGAGCATTTCTTGAAAGTTTTTAGAGGGTTCTAGATGAGAGCTTGAGGGATTGTAAAGATTGAGAAAGAGCAGTATGGATTCAAAAGGGGAGGGGAACTTTTGATGCCATCTTTGTAGTAAGACGGCTACAAGAAAAGAGGCTAGGTGGAAGCTAGAAGCTTTTCTGTGCTTTTGTATATCTAGGGAAGACTTATGATGGAATACTAAGAGAAGTGATGTTTTATTGCTTGAGGGAGAGTCCGGAAGAAGTTGGTTACAATGGTAGAGATGATGTATTAAAGACCAAGAATTAAAGTAATAACAGCTGTTGGGGAAACAGAAACGTTTGAGTCTGCATTAAGACTGTTTTTATTTGTGGTAGTCATGGATGTGTTGAGTGACGAAATCAGAAATAAGAGAGTTGTGAGAGTTGCTATATGCAGATGATTTGGTGTTTACCGCTGAAAGTAATGAAGAATTACAGAGAAGTGTTGTAGAGTGGCAAGAGACCTGGGAGAGGGGTGGATAGAGAATGAATATGGATAAAACTGAAGCTATGGAGAACAATTCGGAAAGCAGGGACAGATAGCTATACATGAAAGTAGAGTCTCGGTTAAAAAACAGGTGGAAATATTCAGGTACTTAGGGTCCACTATAAGTCAAGAAAGAGGATGTGAAACTGAAGTTGAGAATAGAATAAAAGCAACTTGCGGTATGTGAAGGGAAGTAACGGGAGGGGTATGTGATAAGAAAATGCCAATCAAGCTAAAAGTCAAGATCTATAGCACAATGATAAGACCAGTGTTAATGTATGGATCGGAAACGTAGGCTCTTAAGATAAAAACTGATGGCAAAGCTTAAGTGAACAAAGATGAGAATGCTGAGGTAGGTTATGGGAATATCATTGCTTGAAAGATTGCAAATTGATGAAAAAAAAAAAGAACATTCATAGTGAAGATTACGGATATGATAAGAGTGTCACGACTCAGATGGTGTGGGCACGTGGTGAGAATGAATGATGGGGAGGTTAGTGAGGAGGGCTTGGTAGGAACCTGTCATGGTGAGAAGAGGAAGGCAGAGAATTAGATGACTAGATAAGGTGAAGGATGATGATGTGGAGAGAAGAGAAATTGAGGAGGGTGCCTTTGATAGAACGAATTGGAGAGGGCACATCAAGCAACCGACCCCTTAATATAGGAATGGCGGTGGAAAGAATAAGATATACCTTCTAGTTACAAGCTCAGTTACTTACGAATTAGAATGTCTCTCTCTCTCTCTCTCTCTCTCTCTCTCTCTCTCTCTCTCTCTCTCTCTCTCTCTCTCTCTCTCTCGTTTACCAGTTAAGTTGGTTGTATTTTACAACATTCCATACATAAAAGCAATCAATTCTAAAGTTTTGCTGTTTTTTTTTTTTTTTTTTTTTTTTTTTTAGCAGCCCTCTATAATTTTCCCCATTCCATTTTAATAATGTGTACCAGTCTATTGGCAATTTCCTTGTCGTTAGTCGAGCTTTTACCAGTATCCCTCCAATCTCTCTTACTCTCTTATTCTAGACTAGCATTATGTAAAAGTCACGCCTATTGGGAGGTATCTTTTGTTCAGTCTAACTGGCATGATAAAGCTTCCATCTGGGGGTTGGTTGGCGGACTGCTCTGGTGTCACCAAGGAGGTTAGCCTAGTTAACCTCTTTGGGTATTACGATTGGTGGTCATGGATGTCTGTGTTGGGTTAAAGGTCTCATACCAATTCTTTTGACCTGTCGTCTGTCGTAATCACGAAAAATTATAAATAGATACCTCTCGTGGTGGGTGGCGGTTCATATTTCTTTAATCGAAGCGAAATGATAAGGTTTATTTTGGTGGTGAGGATTTTTTTTTTTTTTTTTTTTTGCGCATAAGATTGTCCTATACCTGCATCAATTAAAAATGTAAAAATTAGATTTTAATTGGCTTTTCACCGTACTTTGATAATTACTTTTCCTTGTCACTAAATGTTAGAAGCTAGCAGATTAAACTTGCTAAGATATTTATTAACAAATAATTTTTTTTCAGAATGATATATAAATAAGGTTACACAGATTTTGAAGCTAGTAATAAATTATACGGGAAAATGTATGAACAGTAGAAACCTGGTCATCAAACCCGAATGTTTTAAATTCATCAGAGGATCTAGAAACTTGTCCATCCACAAAATTACAACCATTCATTTAAGGCAAAGTGCCACTTTATTCCTATGATCAATTCCAAATGAAATTGCTGATTGAATTTTGTTCCTATGAAGGATTAAAAGGCTACCGAAAATTACGACAGTTGTTTGAGTGAAACACAGTGGGAAGGATTTAAAATTTGATAATTTAGGGGGAGACAGAGAGAGATTGCATGACGCTTAAATGAGTAAGAATTATTGTTTTTTAGAGCTAAATAGAGAGAGAGAGAGAGAGAGAGAGAGAGAGAGAGAGAGAGAGAGAGAGAGAGAGAGAGAGAGAGAGAATTACAAGGATTTTGGATAACTCAAAGACTTTTTGGTCAAACCGTGGAGACTCCATTTGCTCTTTGGTTGAGACATTTAGTTTATAGAGTTCGTATGATCTTGGCTAACTTATTCTTGAACTCGTTTACCGTGTTACTGTTTTCTACATCTGCTGCAAGTCTATTCCAAGTGTTTGCTATATTGCATGTAAAGAAATTGCCACATTCAGTGGTGTTGTATTATTTCTATTCCCGTTTGTATCCGTTACCTCTGGACTGATTTGTGCTAAGCTGGAATAGATTGTTGTTATCTACATTTATTATTCCTTAAAAATTTTGAATGCCTCTATTAACTGTCCCCGTAGTCGTCGAATACGTTGATCAGATATATCCATATTGCCTACATGTTGGAACTAGTTTGGTGGCTCTAACTTGTACTGCTTCCAGTCTAACTATATTCTTCTGAATACTTGGAGACCAGAATTGGACTCCGTATTCTAGATGGGGTCTTACTAGTGATGTGTACAGCTGCAGTACAGTGTCTTTATTTCTGTATTTGAATTGTCTCTTTATGTAACTTATTTGTTTTTGTGCTTTTTTCAGCTTTAAGCTCTTTTTGATGAACTTCAAATTTTTGCTAATAACAATACCAAGATCTTCTTCCTGGTCCACACTTTCTCTTTCATTACCCAGCAGTGAATAATCTGATTGTGGGTTACTATAACCTATGTGCATGACTTTACATTTCCCACAGTTGAAAGGAATTTACCATTTTCTGGACCATTCTCCTAGCTTCATTAGATCCTCTCTTAAGGCTTGTATGTATGTATCTTCAGCAAATTTGGCTATTCTATTAGTTAATTCTAAATCTATGTCGTCTATGCAGATCAGAAATAGCAATGGGCCAATGACGGATCCTTTGGGTACTCCACTTGTAACAGGTGCCCACTCTGGAGCTTCTCCATTGATTACAACTCTTTTTTTTTTTTTTTTCTGTTTGTTAGCCAACCTTCAATACATTCACCTAGCTCGCAAATGATGGCTATTGCTCTAATTTTGACCATTGATTTTCTATGAGGAATTTTGTCAAAAACCTTTTGAAAGTCTATGTATATGATTTCTATTGCCCTGGTTTTATCAGAAATGCTATACATGTGGAAAAATTCCAACAGACTGGTCACACATGATCTCTTTTGTCTAAAACCATGTTGGCTATCTATCAGAAGATTTTTTTCTCTATATGTTTTACTATTAAATCTACTGTAATTGATTCAAAAATTTTGCAAGGCACTGAAGTCAGACACACAGGTCTGTAGTTACCAGGTTCTTCTTTTGGTCCCTTCTTGTAGAGTGGAGGAACATTGCCTATTTCTTTATCCTTCTGGTGCCATTCTTTCGTTGGCTGTTTTTCGGAACATTTTGTAAAAGTGTGGGGTTATCTCTTCTACTTCTATAATCTCTCATGGATGAATATCATCTGGACCAGGTGGCTGGTCCTTTTATTTTATTTTTGACATCATCCATTGGGAAAGTTATTCTTTTTAAGGGTTGTGGCCCTTCATATTTGATATATGGTTAGGGGAGGGTGGTTGATTCTTCCCTAGGGAATACAACTGTGAAATATGCATTCATCAGTTCGGCTTTTTCCAAATCATTTGTTATATGATTACACTCCAAGTCTCTTAATGGGCTAACATGATTTTTCACTGGTTTTCTACTGTTTACATACGCAAAGAATTTTTTCGACTTTTTTACTAGCTGAAGCCACTCTTTTCTCTTCATTGATCTTGGTCTTTCTAACTAGTTTATCTACTTTTCCGCTTAACTTCTTGTGTTCGGAAATTTCATGTATTGAAGGTTCTGGACCCATGGATATATATTTCCTGTCTCTACCACTTATTACAATGGCTATTTCTCTGTTGAACCATTTTAGTTGTTGAGTTCCATTTGGTAAAAAAATTTTATGCAGTATACATTTAGCCTTTTTTCTTTATATATTTTTACAAAGGAGTCCCATTGTGCATCTATGTTCCCTTTTTCGTCGTATTCTAAATTCTTGGTGTATTCCTTCAGTTTTATCCAGTTACTCCGTCTATAGCCTAGCGTTTTTATAATTTTCTTTTCTTTCATATGAGGAATATTTACCTGAAACCTAACTAATCTGTGGTCACTTTTGCCAATATTTTCGCCGTCTGAAACACTGGATACTAAAATTTCTTCTGTTGTTAGCACAATATCTAGTATGTTGCTTTCCCTTGTTGGTTTATCAACCCACTGAATGAGGAATTCATTCTTAACAAATTCTAGTAGCCTATTTCCCTCTTGTGTTTGATATAGAGTTCATAGCGTCCCAGTTTACTGCTGGATTGAAGTCTCCCGTAAGGACAGCTAACTTACTGTTAACTTCTTGTGCAAGTTGTCTATACAGCTCTTCGTCCTGTTCTTGTGTTTGATGTGGTGGTCTGTATATTATTAGTATGGCCATTTTTTTCTGTTGTGTTGATATTTGCACCTGTCACTTCACATTTGATTTCTATTTCAATTTTTTTGATGTTTAAGTAATTTTTAACATCGAGTATTACTCCTCCATCTACCTTGAAAAGCTTGAAACCTGGGATTTCGTATTCTCCGATAAAATCCTTTGTTTTTTTCTGGAAATCAGGTCTCAGTAATGTCTATGACATTTAGTTCCTCACTAGCTATCATTTGTTTCTAACTGTCTGAACATTGAAAATGTGCCACTTTGAGGAAATTTTCGATCTTTTTTCTCTTCCTTTGTGGCTTTCCTAGTATCCCTGATTTAATACTGCTTTACTTTTATTTTTATCTGCATTCTAGTTTTCTGCCAAATTTCATTTATTTGTTGTAGGAAGATTTTCTAATGGTCTAGTTTGTTCATGGCATACTGTGTTTTTACAATCATTTGTTTTTCAGTTCCAATTTTATCTTTAGATTTTTTGCGGCGTTTATATTTCTAATTTTGTCTGATTTCTAGTTTACAGAAGACAATTAAATAATGTTTTAATTGATATCATTATTACTTGCTAAGCTACAACCCTAGTTGGAAAAGCAGGATGCTATAAGGCCAACGGCTCCAACAGGAGGAAAGGAAATAATGAAATAAACTAAAAGAAAAGTTTAAGAGCAATAATAAAATTAAAATAAATTTTTCGCATATAAACTATAAAAACTTCAAAATAACAAGAGGAAGAGACAAGATAGAATAGTGTGCCCAAGTGTACCCTCAAGCAAAATTTCTAACCCAAGACAGTGGAAGACTAATAGTAAAGAGGCTATGGCCCTACCCAAGACTAAAAAACAATGGTTTAATTTTTGGAGTGGCCTTCTCCTAGAAGAGCTGCTTACCATACCTAAAGAGTCTCTTCTACTCTTACTAAGAGGAAAGTAGCCACTGAACAATTAAAGTGAAGTAGTTAACCCTTTGAGCGAAGAAGAATTGTTTGGTAATTTCAATGTTGCCAGGTGTATGAAGAAAGAGGAGAATGTGGAAGGAATAGGCCAGACTCTTCTGTGTATGTGTCAGCAAAGATGAAATGAGCCGTAACCAGAAAGTTGGATTCAATTTAGTACTGTCTAGCCAGTCAAAGGACCCAATAACTTATCTTCGGTTATAAACTATGGTGAAAAGGTATGCAGAGGAAAACCTCACAAACAGAGAGGTACTCCAAAGACGTGATAATACTCTATTGGTCATAAAAATCAATGATTTTGAAAGCCCTATCTTTAAGTCAAAAAAATATTTATATATATATATATATATATATATATATATATATACACATATGTATATACTGTATATACACATATGTATATGTATGCATATATATATACACATACATACATACATACATACAGAGAGAGAGAGAGAGAGAGAGAGAGAGAGAGAGAGAGAGAGAGAGAGAGACGTACGATATCAGAACCTAGTCTAAGGAAGAAGATCTTAGCGTGTTATTAGAAGTACTGAAATAAATAAAATGGGATGTGGTAGGATTGAGTGAAATTAGAAAATCTGGGAAATATTATATAGTGTCATGTCTTTTGCTACAGAGGATAGGAAAGGAATAAAGAAAATGGGGTGAATTTTCTTAATAAAAATCTTGCAGGAAACATAGAAGAATTTTATAGTATTAATGATAGAATTACAGGAGTGATTATCAAACTTAATAAAAAGTATAAAATGAAGATCATTCAAACCTATGCACCAATAACATCCAATACAGCGGAAGAAAGAAAATCTTTTTATGAAGATTTGGAGATATCTTAAAAAAAAAGCATAATTGCATTTGCAGTGGGTGATTAATATGTAAAGTAGGTCAAAAGAGAAGAATTGGCTATAGGTGAATTTCGAGTAGGTATTTGAAATGACAGAGGAGTATTTACTGGCAAAAAAATCTAAATATGAATTTTTTCTTTAAAGAATTAACATACAAAATGGACATAGAGAAGCCCGAATAGATTTATTTCTCAGTAAAAAGTTTAATTAAGTTAAAGATGTAGGTTAAAAGTGTTAAACAAGTTAAATCAATTGAGCATAGAATTGTGGGAAGTAAAATGTATCTAGATTTAAGGAAAGAAAAATCTAACTTTAAGAAATCAATACAAAATTGGAAGCGCATAAAGAAAAAATGAATAGTAATTAATAAAAATAATCTATTGGAATCAGCACAAGATATAAGTGGAAAACTTTCTAAACAAGATCAAGGAAAACTATTAGAAAACGCCTAAAATTTAATTAAGGAAAGATTGGAAATGAGTTGGCAGAACTATCCAGAACAATAAACAAACGAAAATCAGGAGACCTTCGTAAATACAATCAGACCAAAATTGAGGAAATTCTGAGGAAAGGAAGAAACATCAAGTCAATGAATAGAAGTCTTGGAACAGGTTGCCATCGGGTGTTTCCTATTACGGATTAAGATGGATATATCAACCAAAGAGTGATAGAAAGGATTTTTATACAATAGTGATATAAGAAATAACTTTACCAATAGAAATGATGAAACACCTGAGCCTGAAGTAGAATTAAAGAAAGCATTAAAAGGCATGAAAAGAGGGAAAGCAGAAGATGGCCTAATGAATCATTTGATAATAGACGGAGGATATTTCATAGTATTAAATCTCGCTGAACTTTACACAAAACAGCTCTATACCTTCAGCCCTTCAGCTTAAAAAAAAAATATCATTTTATTATTTCGCAAAAGGTGACACACAAAAGACCTGAAAAAAATACTGCGAATAAGTTTACTCTCAGTAATATATGAAATATACACAAAGATCATATTAGGCAAAATGGAAAGAAAGCTAGATTTTAATCAACAAATAGAGCAGGTAGGATTTAGACGCGGCTATTAAACAACTGACAATATCCATGTAATTAACCAGCTTATGGAAAAATCACTGGGTATGACAAACTACTATGTAATGCATTTTAAGGCTATGGGAAAGCTTTTGAATCAGCAGTAATGAAAGCCACACAAAGACGAGGAATAAATGATACTAATGTTTGAACACTTTGTGCGAGAGAGCCGTTAGGGGATAGCTGAGAGGTGAGGTAAAAGCAACTAACTTTTTTCAACGGAACATGAGTTCATATACAACCCATTCCGAGCAAAAATATAAAAAAAATAAAATAAAATACTTCCTGAACAGGCAGGCTTAAACAGGTTGTTATCGATATGAATGGACAGTAATATATACAAAAAACCAAAAACTATTACAGTGTACAAGCATGTCAGAAAAACGTGCTGTACATGGCTCCCCCCCCCCCCTAAAAAAGAAATACATATGAAATAGAGCATCCTGGTCTGAATTGGTTTACTGTAGGTGGGTCATCTTGCATGAGATAGGCAAGTTTAAGGCGATTAATGGAGACCCAATCTTCTTTGCCACGAATGTTAAGTAAGAATGGCTTCGTTGTTCAACGAATCAAAAGGAAAGGGTCCTTGTAAAGGGACGTTTGCTGTAGCTTGCTGGTGTTGTTGTACAGGAAAGCATGCAATGCCCTTGTGCAAATTTGTTGGTATGTGTCTCTTCGCTGGGGCCTTATAAGTCTGGTGGCATGGAGTAAATTTTCCCAGAACATGACGTAGGCGCTGGAGATGGTCAGAGGAGGTTGTCGACAGAAATGATCTGCCATTTTTATTTCTGTTATACACCATTTCAGCTGCCAACATATCCAGGGTGTCCTTATGAATGGTCCATAGTCCCAGGAGGACCCAGGGAAGCTGAGTAAACCAGTTGGAATCATTATATAGGTGGGATAAAAAAGTTCAACCATTCCGTTGGTTGCAGGGTTGTAAATGGTTGTCTGATATAGGGTGATGCTCAGGAGATTCGCTAATGATGTCCACAATTGAGATACCACATCTCGCTATCAACCCTGAGAGTAAGGCAGATGTACAAGAGGCCTACGTTGCAGTTTTCATGGGATGGCTTCAAGCCAATGAGTGGAATGATCAATGACATTGAACATGTAATGATGTCCTTGTGATGTGGGTCGCCTTAAATGTAGGCTGAGGCTGAAGAAAGGTGCCCACTCCTGAATACGTGTGTTGATGTACTTTTGAAGTTTGGCATAAAGTACAGGCTCAGACCCAAACATGAGCATCCTAAGTAATGACATGCCAAATGAACTTAGTCTTTAGTAGTTGTGCAGTAGATCAGCGGGGGGGATGTGAAAAGCCGGACATGAAATCAAACACCATTTGGAACATGCAAGGAGGTATCCATAGTCGTGGTCTACCAGTACTGATGTCACAGAAGAATGTGGCGTTGGAGTCGTCAAGGGGGTTGTCTTCCCAAGGGAGGGATGTGCAGGATGTCCTACATTCTTGGTACTATGGATCTTTTCGTTGGGCTTCTGCAAAGGCATTGCAATTCAATCCCCGGTGAATGGAAGCCAATGTGTTTCTTGACATGGCATCAGCAACGGGATTCATTTTCCCAGGGATGTGTTGAAGGTTACAATTGTACTCAGCCACTGTGGAGAGATGTCGTTGTTGACGGGCATACCAGGCGTCGGACTGTCGATTGAAGGCGTGCACTAGAGGCACGTGGTCCATGCAAATGATGAAGGGCGTGCCTTTTAATAAGTGGTGAAAGTGACGGGCACCCAAATGAACTGCCAATAATTAGCAACCGAATGTAGAGTAGCCGGATTCCACCTTAGACGGTTTTCTATTGAAAAAAGGGCAATTGGCTGGGCAATCCATTGACCCCCTGCTCGAGTACTGCACCAAAAACAACATTGCTGGCATTGATGGAGAAAAGGAGAGTTGTATGTGGAATGGGAAAAGTAAGGGCATTAGTGGTTGATAGGACATTCTTTGTGTTGCAAAAGGCTACCTTTTGAAGGGGCCTCACTTCAGGTCTTTTAGCTTGCCCTTTAGGAATGCATAAAGAGGAGCAATAGGGGTAGAAATGACTGACAGGAAATGGTATGATAATAGTTGATCATGCCCAAGAATTCTCGCAGTGCTTTGATAGTCGAGGGCATGGGGAAGTTCTGAATGGCTGCTACCTTCCCAGAGAATGGGGTGCACTCCTTCAGAAGAGATGCAGTGCCCTATAAATGATACTACCTTGGCACTAAAGGTACACTTGTCGTACTGAACTAAAAGGCCATTCTGTTTTATGTGGTCGATCATATGCGTATGTGACAGTGCTGTTCCTCTTTGTTGGAGGAGAACACAAGTATGTCATCCGTAACTTGCACATACTGGGAAGTCCCCTAAGTGGGCATTTATTGTCCGTTGAAAAGTGGCCCCAGCATAACGAAGGCCAAAACAGGAGTAATTAGAGGTGTATGTACCAAAGGGGGTGGGGGTGATGGCAGTCTTGGGAATGTCTTCTGGGTTCATGGGCATCTGATAATACCCATTTAGGATGTCAAGCATGGAGGAAACCTTCGCTCTGTGCAAGTAGGAGGTCACATTGGTGATGTTTGGGAGGTGGTAATGATCAGGCTCTGTCTGCATGTTTTTACGCCTGTAATCCCCACAAGGGCGTACGGAGCCATTCTTCTTCAGGACGATGTGCAAGGGTGACACCCATATGATTGATGCCTTTTTGCAAAGGTTCATTTCTCCCAATTTGATGTACATTTGATTATCAGCTGCCAAACTATCCAGCGCCAGATGCCTGAATATAGCGAACACTGGAAGCCCGATTATCTTTACATGGTAATAAATACCGTTTTTGGCGTGAACAGTGGGCGTTTGGTGAAATTATGGATGGAAAACTTCAGGGTATGACTGAAGGAGTTGGGCATAGGCATCAGTTGGTGCTGTGACATGGAAAGCTAGGTCAGTGAGGGCTGTTTGGAAAGGTGTCTACGAGTAAGAGTCTGCGTTGACTAGCCGCCATTGAGTGAAATCATCCAAGAGGTAGTGATATGAGAGGAAATAAACGCCGAGGATTGGGAATGTGATGTCAACAATGAGAAACTTCCAGTGATATTTGACTCTTTAAACAATAATGTTAGGTTCTCGTAAACATAGGTGGGTATTGCAGATCCGTTGGCAGCTATCAGGTGAGCATCGGCGGATTTAGACAGACTGCGTCCTATCCTGGAGAGTGGCCTTGGCAGAAGAGAATGGTAAGCACTCATGTCTATCAAAAATTGCACACCAGTATCTGCATCATGTAGAAAGAAAAGAATAGTGACAGGGCAAGCCTCTAGCACAAGCAATGGCCTACTTACACGTTTTTTGACCACTGACAACCCTTCGCACATTTCTTCGCAGCAGCCCCGAGTCTGGTGTGGTAGTAGCATAATTGCGGCTGATGGGCATCAGTAAGTGACTGTAGAGGTCGTTGTTTGGGGCGTGAGTGAGTCATGGGTGCTGGGTGGCTTTGTCTCCACTCTGGCACATCACAGGGTGGACGTTTGTGTCCTACCACATTCACATCAGTTTCGGTCGATGGTGAATAGTTGTCCTCTTCATCAGGAGTAGAGGCATTGATGGAGGTCTTAAAGGTGGTAGAGGCTGTCCATAAGTGCTTTGACTTTGGTCATCAGGTTCTTCATGAACAAAATATCAAAATTGGTTATGGCAGCACGTACAGATTTGGGTGAGGGTCATACCTAAAGTGCACGAAGTAGGTTCACCTCTCAAGGAGAGCCATTTGCATCAGGTTGCAGGCGAGCAATACTGGTCATTTCCCTAAGGGCGAGCAAAACCTTCTGGTCCCCCAACGGTTGTTGAGTGAGCTAAAAAAGCTTGGCTATACAGGAGGTATGTTTTGAGGGCGTCGTACACTTTTGGGGTGTCCTTTTGTTCGCAAAGCCAATTGGAGATCGCCGGGAAAGTGTCCTCAGGGATCACCACGAGAACATTGTCTTCTTTGATGCTTGACTGAGTCACATCCTAGATGGAAAATTGGACTTCGGCATGCTGGTAAAAGGCGAACTCTTCTCCACTGGCTAATGTCGGCAGTTTCAGTGAGGTGATGTGTGTCAAAGAGGCAGGTTCGATGGGCGCCATCTTTAAACAGTAGTGCTCAGCAATGAGAGGGGAGGTGGGAGTGAGAAAGTCCTTCGGTGGTCACCAATTGTGCGAGAGAGCTGTTAGGTTATCACTGAAAGACATAGTGAATACAACTTTCTTTCAACTGATCATGAGTTTATATGCAAGCTGTTCAGAGTAAGAACGTGACCAACATTCAAACAAAATAATTCATGAACGGGCAGGCTTGAACAGGTTGTTATCAATGCGAGGGAAGAGTGATATATGTAAAAAAAAAAAAAAGAAATACCGATACAGCGTATGAGCAAATGTGAAACAGGTGCGATACAACATGACTCTCCCTAGACGGGTATTACAGCAATCCTGAAAGTACATGGGAATCGTATGAAAATCCTGATTGAGAAAAGAATTAGACTGGGAGACCCCATCCTTCCTAAATTATTCTCACTGTGCCTATTATTATTATTATTATTATTATTATTATTATTATTGGTGTTGTTATTAATATTATTATTATTATTATTATTAGCTAAGCTACAACTGTAATTGGAAAAGCAGGATGTTATAAGTTTAAGGGCTCCAACAGGAAAAAATAGCCCAGTGAGGAAAGAAATAAGGAAATAAAAAACTATATGAGAAGTAATGAACAATTAAAATGAAATATATCAAGAACAGTAACAGCATTAAAACTGATCTTTCATATATACATTATAAAAGAGACGTATGTCCGCCTGATCAAAATAAATACATTTGCTGTAAGTTTGAACTTTTGAAGTTCTACTGATTCAACCCCCTTATTAGGAATATCAGTCCATAACTTTGTCACAACTGGAATAAAACTTCTAGAATACTGTGTAGTATTGAGCCTCATGATGGAGAAGGCATGACTATTAGATTTAACTGCATATCTAGTATCACGAACAGGATGGTACTGTTCGGGAAGTTCTTAATGTAAAGGATGGCCAGAATTATTAAAAATGATATGGAATATGCATGATATACCAATGAACGATGGTGCAAGAGATTAATATGTAGGTCAGGAATAGGAAGTCTAATAGCAAGTAAATTCCTGTCTAACAAATTAAGATGAGATTCAGCAGCTGATGACCAGACTGGAGAACAATACTCGAAACAAGGGAGAACGAAAGAATTGAAATATTTCTTCATAGTATATTGATCACCACAAATCTTACAAGACTTTCTCAATAAGCCAATATTTTTTTGTCCAACTGTAGAAGACACAAACCTGGTGTGTTTTTCAAAAGTAAATTTGCTGTCGAGAATCGCACCTAAAGTTTTAAAAGCGCCATACAGAGACCCGGATTTTGAGGAACCATTGTCCTCGACCTACTTACAATCATACGTTTCTAAGCAATTAGATTGGAAAAATGTAGGAATTAACATTAATTCGAAATATTTTAGCAACTTAACAACTGCATATGACTTAGGAATTGCAAAATATGATAAAAGATTTAAATAGAGAATACAGACATGTAGGACTGAAAATCAATGTGAGGAAAACTAATATAATGTTCAATGAATACACACACATACGACAGACAGTAAGTGTTTCCTCTTTAGGCTATGAGACCGAAATTAAAAGAAGGATAAGCCTAATATTGAGAGCTTTGAGTAAATAAAAACAAATTTCGCAAAGCAAAATACCACTAAAAATAAGTATTTAATGAGATAGTCCTACCAGTATTAACTTATGCTAGATACAACTCGAAGAGCTATGGAAAGAATGATTATAATATTAACACCTAGGGATTGCAAGAAAAATGGCATTGATATGAGCGCAAGCTAAAGTAAAGGATATTCTAACATGTAAAAAAAAAAAAAAAAATCGGAAGGACATAATATCGAGAGGGATAAATGATATATGGACTAAAAGAATAACAGAAAGGGTCCATAAATATTGCAAACGAAGCAGAGTAGGAAGAGAAAACATTGAGTTCACGAGCTAAGAAAACTTATCGGTGTGTGTATATATATATATATATATATATATATATATATATATATATATATATATATGTATATATATATAAATATATATATATATATATATATATATATATATATATATATATATATATATATATACACATATATTCATGTGTGTATAACTATATTTATATATATATATATATATATATATATATATATATATATATATACATACATACTGTACATACACATATACACACAGACATATATATATATATATATATATATATATATATATATATATATATATGTATATATATACATACATATATATATATATATATATATATATATATATATATATATATACCTATTTACACATATACACACATATTGCTCCTGTATGATAATTTTTATGAAGAATGAGTTAGTCGATTTATGCAATTTGATATCTTTGATTCGTTTCTAACTTACTAAATTTATGAAGTGTAATTTATTTTAACCTTTTCTGAAAATAAAAAGGGAAATTTTCGGCTAAAAAGGGGTTGCTGAGCCGCCCCCCCCCCCCAAGTCCACCCCCTGCTCATAAGCCCCTGTTCTATTAATAGGAGAGATAGATGGTAGAGAAATCAGCATTGCTTTACGTAAGAAACTCTATGCTCTTGCGTTTTTTCAGTCAAGTGTGGGATAACTACTTTCAACTACTGCAGTCTATTTCCTACAAAGGATTAAATAGATTTCTGTGTTGTGTATAAATGGGAGTGTTTTATTGTGATATGCTTTCCTAAGGGTAGGCTCCACCTTGGAGGGTGATTTTTGCCTTAATACAATCTGATGCCAAAGAATAATATTTACGCTTTTATATATTTAGTTACTGGTAGATCATCTATTTGTATTACACAATCCAGTCTTACCGAACATTATCTAGTTAACAGTTTATTATACTTAGAAAAATAAGTGACTGGATAGTGATCCTGGTTTTCCTCCAGTACTTAGAACCCCGTAAACTTCCTTTTAATTTTAACAAATGCAAGGTAGTATGTATTATAGGTCGATATGCACTCCATCATATAGGCCTATACTTGAAAATAGTTGTATTCACCTTTTGAGGTTGTTTTACTTAAGTGTTTAAGCTACATGCCATAATTTGGAAAAATATCAGCGAGTTGATTTTTAAGGCTTTCGGGTAAAGTGTTATATGCCTTTTACATGGCATATTAAATGCCCTTTCAATATTTCTCTCTGTTCATGACCAATTTACTTCACATGAATTGTTCCAGTAAATTCTCCGGATGTTAGCACAGTGCACAATTTAGAAACAAGTAGACTTCCAGTCTCTTCTGACCGACCATTCACTAACTCCTAAGATGCAAGATTTCTCTTTATTTAAAAGTGAACCAGTTGCAGCTTCAAAAATTCTTATTTTGTAATGCTATTGCATGGCAGGGTACAATGTCACATGCCTTCTCATGGTGTATAAAGGCCATTTGCAAGGTCTTTTGCTTCTCCCTATACTTTTCATGAATTTGTCTTTACTATTGAATCATCATCTGCTAAAACTGCAGTTATATCATCAGCAAATCCCTGTTCTTTAGTCGTATTCTTTTGTAATATAGGAGGTACAGTTTTTATATTTGTTTTACATAATAGCTACAAGATACTTGGAAAATTACATACAATAACATTAGATTTATTGTAGAAAATATCGTCTAGCTGTGCTTCCTACATTAGAGGGGCCCATAAACAGTCCATTAACACATATCATACCTTTACATTTTTTATATATATTTTAAGTCATGAAATAAATTTCTCTGAAAATCCCATCTCTTCCGTAATTCTGGAAAGAAAAGACAAGTTTACACTATCAAAAGCTTTGGAATAATCCATGGTAGACATTCCAGCTCACAAATGATTTTCTCTAATGTAACTTATCTTATCTCGTAGTGGAATTTAGATCTGTCCGGAAAGCCACAATGTTGTTCTGGTGATATGATTTCTTAATACAAGTTCTAAACGATTTTCCGTTGTTTTTTACTAGGATTGAAAAAACCAAGATTCTATTGAATGATTGGTCTGTAATTCTCAACTAGCTCCAAGTTTCCATAATTTCGGTATCGTTGTATTATTCCCAATTCTTTTGGGCCACACTTTATTACTTCTACAAAATAGTTTTCAATATTATTCCGAACATGTCCATAAAATTCCTGAGATGAACCATCACTTTCTGATGATTTACATTTATCAATTTTATTCATTGATTTCTATAATTCAATCATTTAAACATTTTCCACCGATAAATTCATTTTTCTACATATTTGGCTTTCATTTGCATTGTTCAAAAAATATGATTGTTCTTTCTGAGTTGTCTCTGGAAACACTGCTTGAAAATATTTGATAAAGTGGAGTGCAACATTTTTAATTTTTAGCAGTGTTTCAACTTTTATACTCTACCAGAAAATGAGTTTTCCCTTCCACTTGATCTTCTAACTTTTCTCTCTTGTAACTCTTTCCCATATTTTGCTTTTCAGAACAACTATTTCCTCTTTTTTATCATTCCCGGCATTACAGAAACCCTATAACTATTCAACTCAATGTTGTAAAAATTTGTGAAACCACATTTTTTTTTTTACAGAAGTAAAGTAAGAGTTCATATTCAAGAATTTTTCTTTCTTTCGTTTTATCTGGATGTGAAGTTGTATAAATATTCATTACTAGATTTTCATTACCTAGACAATATAAATTAGATCCTATTATTTGTCCTTACGTATTATTTCCTTTTGAATACACATAAAGATTTTAATTTAGTTACAAAAACTGCTGTGCTTTCTCTGGGATCACTACTTGGATTTAACAAAATATCCTGATGATACACAGAGATAACAGCTTCATTTGTATCTCTACATCATTTAATCGAAGACGTATAATAAAGAGGAGTATTACTTTTTACTATTCAACTCTCTCAATTTTTCCAATTTTCCTTATTACTGGTATCTTCTGATCTTGAAGATTTTTGGGTTCCCATCTTCTTCCTTGAGATTCTCATCTTAGTGTTACTTTCCATTATCCGTTCCCAGACGTACTTTCCAAATTTCCATCGGTCTCCATTCAACATCAGAATGTCCTCTTCCTCCTCCAGATCAAAGTGTCGTACGTCAAAGTCTAGCTTTCCATTCTGATGAATCTCTGGAATCGTGTTACTAACAACCCCACTGATTAGATGTAGATTCTCGCGGTTATATCTCCATTTCAGATCATCCCAAACTTGGTTCACTTTCTACCAAATCATCCGTGAATTTCCCCTCCACTTCCATATTTGAATGCTTTTCTTCACATTATTTTGAATTATTTCACTATTCCAAAGCTCAAGGGGTTGCTCATTGTTGTCATTTTCTACTGCTGTACAGTATGCAGCAAAACTGGCGATCCTTTTTTCATTTTTGCTTCGGCCAAGCGTTGATCTTAAGTTGCCACTTAGTATTAATTCTTATATTTCACTTTGTAAACATGTGAATGTATGAGACAACGTTGGTCACTTGTCATGGATGATGTTATCATTTAATAATGTTAGATCGTAAGAAAAAGAAAAAGATTTATTGTTAAAATGATGTTTCAGAACAAAAATTAGATATGTTACTGTAGCACAAATCCCTTTGTCAACGTGACTCCGCGAGAGTCAGTGAGACTAGTCTTTGAGTTGTCTGTCTGGATAGAAGGATTCAAACTGGGAAAGAGGGCGTCTAGATGGAGAACAGTTTAAGCAAAGCCCTATAGTCTTATGATAACAATTTATGCATTTGGGATACGATTTCAAAGCTATAACTTATTTTTTGCTTATGTTGTTGTGTGTATAAAACAAATGTTAGTAAGGATCGTGATATCAAAACTTACAATAAATTATTACAAGTCATAGTTTAGACTAATAGTCAACGCTACTTTAGATATTCTCAATGGGTGTTTTTTTCAGTTTGAGGAAAAATTAATAAATAAATAAGTGAGGTGGTGAAGTGTCTTCGCTATTAGAAATACATTTAATTCTACCTTTCTAGTATTTAACTTTTACTTTACGAACGGAAGACTATAATCAGGTCAGACATATTCAGCCATCCCTATTATGTGCAGATTCTGCAGAAAAACAATAACAATGTATCTTGAATAATAATGATAATAATTTACCCACCTATAAACAGTTGTTTCGATGATGTTAGGACAAGTGGTTATATCTATTTTCTTATAGAGAATCTGATGAAACAAGCTTAACTAGAGTTACCGTTATCCGGTAGCTGTTGGGTAGCTCTAGCCATATTTGACAGATGACTACCTTGTGAGAGTGCCACTGTGAGACTGCCAGTTGCTGTCCTGTTAGACTCCGCCCACAATTACACCTGTGATACGTTCTTTGCATTAAATGTATAACTATGGTGGTTAAAAAGTCAGGCTCGTTTAGTATTTATTTTTTTTATCATTATCATAATTGAAGATTATCGGGTTAAATTTTTAAATTTCATGCTTAATGAACTGTATCTTTTACTGAGGGAAGTTTCAAAATGTTTCGTCCCGGGAACCTAGTCTCATTAGAAATGTGAAGAATGTGAGAGTTGCCAGTTAGAGACTTTCGAACGAAAATCACTGAATTGAGGTATCACCAGTTTTGCTGTATACTGTACACTTGATATCCTGAACAATATAGCCATTTCTTGTATCTTCATTTTATGTTTCTTGTCTTCCCTTCTCTTTGTTGTGCTTGATACTATCTGTCTAGTTGTCTTGCAAAATCATTTTTATGCTAATAAATAATCACGGTTCTGTCCAAGAAGCTATCTGCAGAAAAATGATTTTAACTGCCACACTTGGGGCACCCCTTTTTTCTGCCCATTATACATAAAATCTATATAGAATCCTCCTTTCAAAAACACAGATGGAATCAGATTCTTAAGATGTCTTTTAACCGTCCGTACGTCTGCCAAGTATGAATGTAGTACAACATATCCTGATAAATTTTCCATACGAGCTAATTTGTCACTCAACAGACTGTTTTGCATACCAAATAGAGCATGCCGTATTGACATAAATCTAATGACGGCTGAAATTAACTACTTTCACTTCCATACCATTAGAAAAAACGAATTACTTTGTCATCTTTTGAAATCTTCATGTGCACAGTGATTTCGGAACTTAAAAATCAATTTATTACCTGGTATCTGTTGGCTACGAATTAAATCCTCAACATTAATCCTCAGCTTTTCAAATGCTGCATTATCAACAGCATTCAGGTTAAGTTTACCTGAGAAAATATTCCAAAGTGGTCTTTTCACCTATTATACTCTTTTTTTTTATGTGGCGCATTTGCACTAACTCACAGCTGTGCCCTTTTAGCTCGGAAATGTTTCCTGCTATCTGATTGGTTACAATGATCTTGTCCAACCAATCAGCGATCAGGAAACTTTTCCGAGCCAAAAGGGCAGCCCTGCGAGTCGGTGCAAATCTGCCTCACTAAAAAGAATTGACTATAGTTACAACTCAAAGAGCTATGAAAAGAATAATGAAGGGATGAACACTAAGAAACAGAAAAAGAGCAACATGGATGCTAGAACAAACAGAAGTAGAGGATACTCTAACATGTAAGAAACAGAAATGGATGCGTGCAGAACATATAATGAGAAAGGCAGACGATATATGGACTAAAAGAATATCAGAATGGTTCCCCAGAGATTACAAATGAAGCAAAGGTAAGAAGAGAAGGCAATGGATTCACGAGCTAAGAAAGTTTCCTTGAATAAATATATACATAATCTCTTCTGAAGTAAAAGATAGAAGACTAAAATTTTGGCAAAATAGTGGCCACCCCCCTCCCCTTAAGTCCCGTACTCCTACGCCCCTGCAGTTCGCAGCAATGATTATAGTTTCATGTTCTTTACTGGTTCAATTCTGCTCTTTTCAGGTTCATATAACTATTAAATCCGCCAACGAATTTGGAAGGGGGTTATGTTTTACACCCTGTTTGTGTTTGTTTGTGTGTGTTTTTGTTTGTGAATAGCTTCTTGGCCACAATTTTAATAGTAGAGTAATGAAACTTGCAGGGATTAACTGTTATGTAAAAAGTTGTAAATGATTGAATTTTGGAAGGTCAAGGTCCTATTTAAGTAATCATCCATAAGTTTGGACATCGTTGATGCAGAGACTTCAAACTTGGTTCATATTTGAGTGTATGGAAAGCCACCCCAATTAATACATGTTATGCTCATAGGTCAAGATCAGGCAAAAGGTCAAGAAATAACCTGCCAAGGCGGAGGTCTGCGCTCTACTTAGTGCCCCTCTAATATACACCGTATCTATGTTTTTACAATGTCATTATCCCCAGAAATCCCCTAAATTCACCAAAATATTTGGAAGGTTTTTTAACAGTGTTTTACTGGCTGGAGCCTGCGGCTTCTTTACGTGTAGAATCTAGGAGAATAGATGTATGTTATAAAGATTCGTTAAAAGCGCAGAATTGTATGTGGCTCAGCTTAGTTTTCACTCTGTTTAAAGAGCTTTCTCAAGCTTCATGGTAACAAATTTTACTTATCAAAATGCTCAGTCACTATCTCTTGCTTTTACTTTAGAGTTTTGGAGATTGGTTAGCTATGGTCAGTGCCAGTTCAAGTGGATGGCTCACAGACTTTTTGTTTATAAATTTCTTCAAAAAAAAAAAATACACTGTCCTAACTACTACTCTAAGTTTACAATTACCCAGGGACGCATTTGTGTTGGAGTGCAAATGTCCTATGGCACAACTGTTAGGTAAGTAACTGTCAGAGACACAAATGTCCAGGATGCAAATGTCCAGGATGCAAATGTCCATCTGCCTGGTAATTCCTGCATATCAAATGAGAACACATTAGTGAAGGAGAAAAATTTTTTATTTCTGTTGAAACTATTATCAAATATTATTTCTTAGCTTTTTTTATTCTATCGACTCATGATAGTTTTGTAAATAAACAACGCTTTCTGTGTACTTTTATGTGTAATTAAATCCTTCGGGAGAAGTTTCAAATTGATAGCTGTAGTCAGCTGTTATTTATGAACAGCTTGTCAATAGGTCGAACTTTTCCATGTGCTGATTTTAAATCCCAAATAGTCACCTCCTAGTCAATCTTGCATATTTAAAAAAAAACTAAAATAAAATAAAAAAAAAAAATCTTATACTTTGTATTTTGTGTGTTTAACCTTTTACGTCTATACGTACAATCCATCGGTCTGTATCTATTTCGTAATTTTTATATGCCCAATATCTTCCTCATTCCGTTTCATCACCTATTGTTTGTTCCATGATCCCCTCCCCTTATTCTTCTCTTTCCTTTCCCTTCCTTCCTTTGCATTATTGCTCATCATGCCCTACCTTCTTTCATCTATCCTCTGATCTCAACAGCCCACCTGACGTGCCTCATGATTTCCCATGTGAGAAGCAACTAATCCCCATCAGACCGGCACATAATGAGATATTTTCCACTAAAGACCCTCTTCTCCCTCTGTTTCTTTCTTGGTCTCTTCCTCTCAGTTCCTCCCTTATACCTCCCATTTTTCCCCCTTCTCTTTCTTCTCGGCTTGGTCTCCACTTCGTACCCCTCATCTTCCTCCCCTTCCCCCCTCATGTTCCTCCCCTTCTCCCCTCATGTTCCTCCCCTTCTCCCCTCATGTTCCTCCCCTTCCCCAGTCGAGTCTGCAGGATTTTAATGCAAGGTCACACAATGGAACCAGCGCATCCCTCATTGTGCTGTCGATAATGATTATTATTCTTTCGTACCGATTCTTAGATTCACTCTTATTTTATTTCTCTATGACTTTCCACTGGGAGGAACGGTAGAAGAGAGAAATTGTAAGACAATAGCTATTGATCAATATCTTCTTTGGTAGGGCTACTCTCTCTCTCTCTCTCTCTCTCTCTCTCTCTCTCTCTCTCTCTCTCTCTCTCTCTCTCTGATATGTACACTTTAACCAAAAAGTCATGCCTACGCACACCCCTTTTGTATTTTTATTATCATATTCCCATCAGCTAATGCAACATATAAAAACAAAAAACAATAAAATTTTAAATGAATTGAGTTAAATCAATGAACAAATAGAACTAGAAATACTTCAAAAGCTGAAGCCTAATTGAAGGAAAAAAATAATGTGAAAAAAACAAGTTTTGATGAAACAATTTCTGAAATGGTCTTTGGATAAAATAATTCCTGCAAGTAAGAATATTCTCTTTTCATTTCCTTTAAGTGACTAGACTTGAAAACTATCGATAATTCCCTGGGGGCATCATTAAAATTCCCTCTTTCTGCTAATTAAATAACACAGATTCCCCCCTTCAGGTTATAAATACGTTGGCTATTCCGTATTATAATGGGACACAATTCACGGCAGTTGTTGATTCGGTCATTTCCTTATATGATAAGAAGTTTCTTCTCTTCAATTCAGATTTATGACACAACCGAACTTCCTCTTGATTCGCACTTTCTCTTCCCTACAAACCCCAATACTAAAGCATATTCTCTCTCTCTCTCTCTCTCTCTCTCTCTCTCTCTCTCTCTCTCTCTCTCTCTCTCTCTCTCTCTCTCACATACACCAGACCGGTATTCCAAGTTTTTTAGATTTATAAATATGGATCTAACTAAATGTTTGAATTTATTACCCCATCAAACATCTGGTAGCTCAAGTCACCTGTTTTAGCAAAACCAAACCTTGTGTATCCAGGATTATGGACAGGTATCCTTATCGTTAAAGAATTTAGGGCTTAGTCGTTCGTCGGCATGACTTTTGGAATGTCCCTTGTGTAAATATCTAGTCATTGCGATTTCTCGTAAACTGTTGAAAGTTTCCCAGCCAAACTTGTCATAGATGTAGAGCACCATCTGTTTAACAACAATAAGAAAGTAAGAAAAAAATTAAAATTTCTTTTAACAGGTTTTGTTTTCCAACATACCTGATCTACTTTGCCGGTCATTTGTACCAATTTGTTGTAACAAGCCTCGTTCAGTGACCGTGTCTGTACTAGCTGTGCATTATGCGCACCTATTCTAGTGCAGTTTCAATGTTTACATCACCATCTGCTTCACCAATGAATGCAAATATATGTAGATATTTTCTTCGGCTGCATCCTTTTCTATGATCTCCAAGGGCATCGACGTTCCTTTCCTCTAAAGTTATAGATAATCAAAGGATTTCCTTCAGATGATTATGTCAATTATAACTGTAGGAAGCTTTAGTTAAGGAAACGTACCACATGAACCTCGTCACTACGATGCACTCTTGATGATTATTCATTTATTTATTTTTATAACTATAGAATGACGATGTGAAGTCCCATCCTGTGAAAGCATGGTGTCCTGGCAGTGCTCATGACAATCCTGGCTTCTTTTCTTCCAGAACGTTCACGATTTTGATGATTGATTGAATGATTGATTTAAGGTTTTCAGGCATCCTGAACGATTTTGATGACATTACAGTAATGCCTACTGTTGGTACCGCCACAGCCCATGATTATGGTTGACTCATTTCTCTCGTCCTGGGATTTTTTCCCAAGTATGTTAGTCAGAATAACCAGAACGTGCGTATCCGTTTCTGTAATGAGGACTGCCTTAGAAGTTGTTCTTCAAGTCAAAGGCAATCGGTGTCAGTCTCCTCATGGTTTCCTTGGAGATGTTCAGGGTTGGTCGCAAGGATCTTCTGGTGCTCATTTGACGTGTATTAGTTACACAATCCTCCATGAAAGGCATACAGCGTCTTACCATGCAAGAGACTCCAATAGTAATTGTTCTGCCATTCACGAAGGAGGAACCTGCCAAGTTCATTTTTGGATGAACTATTGCTAATCAGAGTATGTCTTTACTGGTCCTGAAATTACGTAAATGGTATTCACTGTTCCCGATAACCTCCTTTTGCTGCCATTTATCGAGTTTTTGACATATTTGTCCAGACAAACATGGATCTTGCTTCCATTCTCAGACAAAACTGCTGATAGAAGTGTCCTGACAAAAGAACAAAATGTTTTCCCAACATTCTTCAGTATGATTACAGAGTGGATCAGTAGGCCACTACCATATGCACTTGCATAATTCCTGAGGAGATCGGTTGACACATATGTTTGGAGGCCCTCCAGCTTCTTGAAAAATGTGGATTTAACTGTCTTCAAATGGACTCCATCTGAATGTGCCAGGGGCAATAGATACAGCGATATTGGGTATGTGAGGAAGTGTCTCAGATCAAATGGTGTGTTTTCTAAAACCACCATGATGATTTTGATGAATGTTGAATGTTTCTCAAAGGCTTTCAGCACTGCCTAGGATCTTGTACACTTCTCTCTCTCTCTCTCTCTCTCTCTCTCTTTTTTTTTTTCTTTTCTTTTTTTTTTGGATGCGAAGTTGTTAGCTCTTAGCCTTTTCAAAGGCTTCAGAAATCTTGTATCTTTCTTCCATTTTCACAGAAACTTCTCTCATTCAGTTTGACCTTTTCATGATTAGCAATACTACTCTTCTGTCACCTTTGTTGCTACTCGACCTGTAGCTAAATTCACCATTGTTGTAGGGTCTTTGTTACTAAATTCACGGCAAAAACCTTCAGTTTTCTCCCAAAGAACTTTCATTTGACTGATGTCTTTTTTTATCCTTGACTTATGGCACTGACCTGTTGCACTCTCTCCAACTTCAAGCCCTGCAAAGGTATGCAGTTCAGTCGTAGCCATGGCCCTCTGAGACATTGTCGATGATTAACTTCTTTTTGTACTCGGAATTTCTAAAGGCGATAATTCCTCCAAGACTTGATGAAGCATCCCGATTGACTCTCTGATCTAATGATATGGCAATAGATGATCTGTTGTACGACTTTGTTGTTCAGTAAATGGAGAATGCACCATCAGGATTTATTTTATGCAGCTGTGGATCAGCAGTCCCCAATTTTTGCAGAAACAGTTTCCCATTGGGAATAGTTTGGACGATTCAAGACAAAGAATACACCTGACATGGTTGGAAATGCACATGTATATCCATCTACATTGTTCATTATGATGCATCTTTGGACTTCTCAATGAACTCTGTTGATTCAAAAGATGTAGATTGCCAAGAGCTGAGCTGTGTGTGCATGACTTCTATCCATGACAGAGTGAAAAACTCCTCATACTGTTGAAGGTGTTAAGTAATTATACGATCAGATAGGTGGACTTTTACTTTGGAGTGCTCCCTCAGAATCGCACCCATGACTTCTTAAGAGTTCATATTCCTCCAGTTGAAAATCCTGTACAAAATGGTCATGCAGCTTCATCTCCAGGACGTTGACCAACAATTCAAGTAACCAAGTGCAGAGGTTGTAGAATTTTGCTTTCAGAAAGGCCAGCAAGCAACCTTCTGCCAAGACCTCAGCCTCTGTGAGGATAAATTCCATCCCACTTTTGTTTATCATTGTGCCAATAACTCCATACAAGGCAAGCTCAATGTGAAAGCTTCCCAACATAATCAGCAGTCTATCAAATCAAGACTGTTATATAGCTTGAATGAGAGCAACAGCCAAAACATATGTCATAACTGCTCAATCTTGTCTGGTTTCTTTTGCCACATTTATGGTACCCCTTACGATTGTATTGTTAGTAGGTGAATTTGGAATGGCATCCATATAACAGATCGTCTGGAGTGTTAGAGGGTCAGAAACGTACTAACTTATAAATCCATTGTATAAGGGGCTTTTGAGTATTTGGAGCTCCCAAATCCAATATGAATCAAGCTGTTTCAGTTGCAGGTTTGATCCTTGTTTGATTCTATTATATGTGCTACTGGAAGCTGTTTTAGTTTTTGTCAATCCAACAATCTCCTGCTGGTTTCTAACAACTTTTTTTTTTGCGCGATATTCCATGTCGGTTCTATTTGGAAGTCTGCAGTCCTCTTGTAAAACATTATGATATGTGTGTCCAACTGTGCTGCGTAACCTTTCTTTGCTATTGACAGTGTCAATATATGCATCATGATTTTCCCAAATGCTAGTTGTGGCTCGACTGGGAAGAAGATGAATACCACCAAAAACATCTCGATCTTCTGATAAAAAAAAAAAGAACATGCTAATTCACTGGCTTCATAGTTCCATGTGAAACAGTGAAAATTGCATCTTATGCCATCAATGTTAATTTTCTATCGTCTGTGTTGTTATGTGCTGGTTTAAGTCTACCGAGGAGCAGTATCCTGAAGAATAGGTCCAATCGCTGTGGAATCTCCAAATCGGTTTCTATGAGACTCTGTAATGTGGCTGAGTCAGGAGTCTTCAATTTTGGCATATTCATAACCTGAGAACGAAGATGCAGGGCAGCATATCCAATCATTCCAGTCTCTTCGTATTCCTTTGTGTAATCATGGAACTTTTGTGAGTTGGGCTTTACAGATGTTGTTTCCCTGCCGTGTGTCAGCTAGAGTGATGGAACCTATTCTCCAAGTATGGACTGAAACTTCCACAACATATTTTGGGCTCTTTATGTGATAGCATTATTGGGATAACCTCTATTTTGAACTACTGTGTGAACAAAATTACAGTAAAAAAAAAGGGTTTCTTGTGGAGATCATAGGGAGTTGCAACTGAATGGCTCTGCCTTTGTATCATGCATGAACTGCACTCGATAAGATTCTTGATGTTCGCCCTCTTTTTTTCTGCAATAAGATCTACTCTACTCAAAATCAAACTTTTGTATTATTTTGATAGATGCACATGCTGCATAAGCCTTTTTTAATTGTAACTGCAAATAGAAATTCATATTTTCCTTTTTTTCGACTTTTGACAAAAAACGCACTTTCGAGTGATTTATTTGTTTTATGTAGATTCTTTTCAAAGTGTTCTAATTCATATGGAATATATTCATTTTTGTAAAAAGTGTATTATTTCAATCACCCGTGTTTAATTCATATTCGCTCGTATCCTGTTATGAACCGAAGTTCGAGTTGTTTGAATATTCGCAAGAATAATTACCCAGTTTTGTTTTGAGTTTATTTAAGAGACCTTTGGATATTCATTTTTTTCATATATTGCTGTCTTGGAGTTGTATAATTGTCTTAGAGTTCGGTTATTAATATATTTTCAAGTGTAACAGATTTAATGTAGAAGTAAACAGGTGTGTTTAGAATTCGAGAGGTTGTATAGCTTGTCAGTTGTAATATATATATATATATATATATATATATATATATATACATATATATATATATATATATATATATATATATTATATATATATATATATATATATATATATATATATATATATATATCATTATGTTTGGTTCCCAGACACGTGCCATAGTACAATAGATTTTTGGTTCCCAGACCCGAGAACCATTATCATATATATATATATATATATATATATATATATATATATATATATATATATATGTGTGTGTGTGTGTGTGTGTTTGTATAAATATATGAGTATTTGTGTGTTTTTATTTGTATGACAATTAAATATTAATTGAAGAGAGGCGGTGAATTAGACGACTTTTACATGTTAAGAGGATTTGTTGTCCAAGTTAATTTTCACAGAAACATGAGCAGAAATCTTCTTCAAATTGAATAACTTAATCTTATTAACGACATCGTCAATTGAACTTCAAATCTTGGCAATTACGTAACCAAAGAAATATAAGTCACTTGCTGACTCCTAAATTACTGGAACAGTTTATGATGATGGTAATTAACAATGAATCACTTATAAATTAAAGACACACTCAGGGAGAACGAATGGTTATATGAATAAGATTGTTACAACGAAAAAAAGGACAGTTATTGGACGTCTCGTGGCGTATCGACGCCAGCCATGGCTGAGATAGGCTTACTATGGCAGATGGACCTACTAAGGGTTGCCCACTCACGTCTTGAGCTTCACCCAACTCGAACTTAGCTTGAATTTCACTGTCTAAACATGGCTTTTCAGCTGTTCTTATTTCCCACACATTGGTGGGAGTATAAGGGCTTGTCTGGCCTCTGGGTAGCAAGTTAGGTATTAGGTAGTAGGTTGGCCAGGGCACCAGCCGCCCGTTGAGATACTACCACTAGAGAGGTATTGGATCCTTTAGCTGGCCAGACAGTAATGCATTGGATCCCTCTCTCTGGTCACGGCTTATTTTTTCTTTGCCTACACTTACACAGAATAGTCTGGCCTATTCTTTACATATTCTCGTCTTTCCTCATACACCTGACAACAATGAGATACTTAACACTTCTTCACCCAAGGGGTTAATTACTGTACTGCAATTTGTTCAGTGTACTTTCCTTTTGATAAGGGTAGAAGAGACTCTTTAACTATGGTAAGCAGCTCTTCTAGAAGAAGGACACTCCAAAATTAAACCATCGTTCTCTAGTCTTGGGTAGTGCCATAGCCTCTGTACCATGGTCTTCCACTGTCTGGGGTTCGAGTTCTCTTGCTTGAGGGTACACTCGGGCACACTATTCTATCTTCTTATTTTTTTTTTCTTCCTCTTGTTTTTTTGAAATGGTGTGTTGGGCAGGCTTAATAGAAGGGCCATGGATGCCTGGTGGTTTATCAAGAGGTTGTCTTTTCCTTTTTCTTCTCAAAACCATTCTTACTGTCCTCCCTTCAGTTGAAGTGGCTATCCTGGAGGTATTTAGCCTTGCATGGTGTATCGGCTCCTCCATGTTGACCAGTTTTTCCGACTTTTTACTATAGTCTATGGGTATCATCAATCACTTTATAATTCTGTACATATTGTTTTTGTTATAATTCTCGTTAATCTAGTTTTTAAGTGTGATGTCTCTTTTTTATTTCTATTAATTCTTATGCTGTCTGGAGACATTGAACGAAATCCGGGACCAGTACGTCCTAGATTTCATCAATGTCGTCTTCTGTATTGCAATATTTGTGGTCTTCATGCAAATATCCAAGACCTTACAGTTGCATCCAGACAGTATGATATTCTTTTGTGCTCAGAAACTTTGGTTTCTAATATGAGGCGCTCATCTAAGCTCCTTATAAGTGGTTTTAAGAAGCCAATAATGTTGAAACGCAATGCCATCCCTAGGGCCAGGGAAATGGCGGTGTATATTAGGACCGAGTACCCTGCTTCTCTTAAGTCCTGCTATCAATGTGGATGTCATGAGATTCAGGTAATAAAAGTTTGTGGCAGGCATAACAACTTTTATTTGTGTTCGATCTACCGGAATCCAGACAT
>NC_090750.1:99583166-99585666 GCF_036898095.1 Palaemon carinicauda
GCGACGATGTAGCATGCCACAAGTTGCCAAAATGTTGTCTCAGTCGAATTCCGTCTTAAGGCTCAACAGTGCACAATATTCTAGAATTTCATTCTAGCGTTGAGTAGATGAATCGCATGAACTTCTGAAGTTCAAAATTGCAGCAAATGTTTTCATGTTGAACAGTTTGGCATAAGTCTTTCTTCATAGGTTTTATACGACAGATCTACTTTAACGTTGTCACTGATCTTAAAATATTTCATATTAAAAAACTTTTCACGTATAGTTTATCTATATCCTTATTTCCTTTCCTCACTTGCTTGAATCATCCTGCTATTCCAAATAGGGTTGTAGCTTAAATAATAATAATAATAAGAATAAGAATAATAATTCCAGGTCTTTAATTCTAATAGAATTCTGGTTCATAATTAACAGTTCCTTTGTTTGCGAAATACTTGTAAATGGCATTTTATCTTTTTTTTAGCTTTTACGGGTATTGTATGAGTAATTTTACCTTATGGGTATCGTCATTGAGTGTTAGAGAGAGAGAGAGAGAGAGAGAGAGAGAGAGAGAGAGAGAGAGAGAGAGAGAGAGAGAGAGAGAGAGAGTGAATGAGGCTCCATTATTTTTGGATTTGAAGGATTTAAGAATGATGAAAGACCTACAAACTTTTATCTTTCCTTCAGAACATTTCAACTGCAACAATTGATGCTGTTCCTTACGTGCTTTCATTGTGTTCACTGTTAAGAAATTAGTTTATATCATCAATAATGATTCTAAAACCTATTGTTGTTAAGACAATACTTATGATGATCACCAAAATAAATCGATATTTGGAACTTATAATCGATAATGTGTTTATTGTTGCACAAAGGTACCAAGAAGAGATGTGTGTTTAGTCGAATCTTTTCTTTAAAAAAAAAAAAAAACCATTGCAAGAAGAGCAATCTCTTTGAGCAATGTGATACCAGCGTCAATTAGTAACCAGCGTCATAGAAAGATTACAAAGTCTAGTTTGGTACTGTTTAAATTTCTTTATATTAGAAACCGTATATTTAAAAGTACCTGCAGATTCCATATTTATTAAGAGCAATAAAAAACTGATATGAAAGATATCAACTGATTGCCGAGTTCGATTTGATAGTATATTGCATTTGATTTATATATTTGGGTCGTTCAGAAGTGAAGTTGAGATTTTGGACAATAAGAAACTGGACGGAATTACAGCTAGGGCTGAAGGAACACTATGGAGACTTATACGTAATGCCTACAGTATATCATTATATCTGACCCCTCTAGATTTATCCAAGTGAATTAAGAAGCACCTCCTTATACAATTATAACTGTAATTAAACCATGTTTTCTTTATGATTTAGGTTTTTCACCAACGTTGAAGCCTTAGCAAAGTTCACACCTTTTTATAACACGTATCCGGTAGTAAATTTCTATTAAAGTCTGTGGTTTTAAAGAGGAAATTGAATGTTCCCTGCTCACTGTACGAAGGATGGACAATAATGTGGCTCATGCAATTCAGCCAGATAAGGCATATTTAGGTTTTTAAAGCTAATGAAAACTTCGAAATTTTCTTCGCAAAATACATGATAGCTTCTAGCATAGACTTGGAGAACATTTTCAACTGGAAATTCAATTTTCTTTGGGAAAAAGTTTTCAAAGAAGTTTTATTAGTAAATTAGAATGGATGAAGTAAATTTTCTCCTAAACGGCATGCCCAGTACAAAATATTTCTTTTCATGTGTCAGTACTGAAGCCAAAATAGGTATCATTATTTTACATTCTAGCTTGTTTCATCATTATTCTATCCCTCACCGTTTTTATCACTTCCAGTTTGCACTCTCAAAGCTTCTTCATCTTTGTCTGCATCTTTTCCCACTTTTATATGGGGTCGATGTTTCTGGCCAGCTTTCTCCGTCTACCTCTGTCCCACACTTCATCACCGGTTAATTCCTTTGATCGAACGTCATCCTTGATACAGTCTATCCACCTTCACTTTGGTCTCCCTCTCCTTCTCCTTCCCTGTACCTCCATTTCCATCACCCTCCTCCCAATATACTGTACATCTCTTTTCATGACATGACCATACCACCTCAGTCTACTTCCTTAGATCTCTAATTTCTTCTCAAAACACCTCTTGTTTATTGACTCAGTTTCGTTCTTGTTTGATTAGTTGTGAATCTAATTAAGTATATCCATATTAGATCTTAATTCTATTCAATGGAGTAAATTGCTAGGTATGCGCATCATTAATTCAGCTGCGTGAATTTGAAAACAGATACTGATCGGCTTGGTTGTTCGACCAATTGTTCAACTCCTCTGAGTTATTCAATTATTAAATTTGAGGATCACAGAATTGCGAGAGAAAGTATCAAAGCACTTGATTAAGTTTGATCTCAATATTCATCAAATCTGCAAAAAAGAATTACCGGGAATGTGAGAAAGATGAAGTCAAGTGACTAGATGAGGAAGTGGAAGTGGGGCTGTCTTTCCTCCGCCTCATAAATA